>NC_057811.1:300819465-301119465 GCF_018294505.1 Triticum aestivum
CCAACCAAGGTAGATGATGAATGGTGGAATACTTTTTGTAGTTTGCAAAAGCACCTAATTAATGCACTTGTTTTCCTCAAAAAATTATGTTTATCAATGCATAAATTGCAATGCATGCATGCATAAAGTACATGCATTGGTCAATTTTCTCTTAATACTTGCATGCAATGATTTAATGCACCTTGGAATCTGAACATGTGATGGAAAACAACCAAATCGAGCCTTATAAAATGGAAAAACTAAAATTTTGAGATAAGCCCTATAAACCGAAAAGGAGGGAGTATGTGAACTAAACAGTCAACATATAAAATAATTTAAATATATATAATATAGTTAGAAGGGAAACATAAGTTGGACCTGGCGTTCCTATTCTTATATAGAAAAATAGAACAGACCTCTGCGTTTTCTTCAAAAAAAAACATAAATTGGGCTGCCAAAAATAAAACCTCGGATGGGAGGTCCATAGGCCGGTCAATACATGACGGCCCTAAGAAAATACAAACGGGCCTATGGACCTCCCATCCGAGGTCGTGGGCTGCACATGTTAAGAATGAAAGCCTAGATGGGGCAGCCCAAAACCACGTCCAACACTTGCCAAAACTTCGTCCCTCGTTTTCTCTGTGTTTCGCACACTCGACATTGTGTGGGCATTTTGACTGTGCATCATATGAAGATGTGCTATGCATGAATGTTGATCAGCATGATGTTAACTGGCTGGTAGTTCCATTTTCGACCATGAATAAAACTTCCAACATGATGTTAACCCTCTTTGAAAAGGCCGTGTTAATATAAATGCTCTGCCTCTGAAAGTTGCAGTTTCTTATCTGAAACTGAACTTGTAGTTTCTTATCTGAAACTGAAACTTGCAGTTTCTTCTCTGAGAATCACATTGTCTGCACTTTTATACTCCTATAAAACTACATTTTTTTAAGTGCTAAAAATAGATCTCTAGAATTCATAAAATACTTCATATGCTCAATACTGCAAATATGAAATTCAAAAGACATTCATATCTGAAAGTACTCTCAAAATACACAACACAAAACACAATTCACAACCTGCAAATACTGACAACCCTAAGCTCCTCCTGACAATTCACAACCTGCCCAACTATTGGGCTGGGGGGGCAGCCCCCTCCTATTCCTCGGCGGCAGACAGTCGCCCCGTGAGACGATGTGAACGGCGAGGGAGACGATGGCGGGGAAGCGTCATCAGGCCAACTGCTTTTCTCCTCTTGTAGTTGGGTTCGGTCGACGAAGACTCCACCGGCTCGCTCTAGCAGGACACCCTCACAAACGGCACCCTGTAGATGCTCGATCCTTTAATCTCTGGTGGATGCTCTATCTGGGATCGATACTCCCACCACCGCTCCCTCACGATCGGATTCGGTGAATCTGTTTGCTCCATGGCCCAGAGGAGCAGCTCTATGTACTCCAGCGCGACTCCCTCCAGGAGTATCGCCGCCTTTTCGCTCTGTTGCAGATATTTGGCCATGGATGTCGCCGTCGCCGCTAGTTGGTCCTTGTTGTCAAACCAAGACTGTATCTCCCACATCCTAGCTAGCTTCACAGGGCCGCCGTCTGCGATCCTCACGTATCGGTTGTACTCCTCCATCGATCTACTTCTCCACAGCACCTTCACTCGCCGGCAGTGGTTTTTGAATGGAAGAGGAGAGGAGCAGCGCTGGTTTTGGATTAGAACGGGAGAGGAGCGACGCTGGTTTTGGACTGGAATAGGAGAGGAGGGGCGGTGGTTTTGAAATGGAAGAGGAGAGGAGCAGCGCTGCATTTAGATTGGAACAGGAGAGGAGCGGCGGTGGTTTAAGAGGAGAAGAGCGGAAGAGCGGCGCTGGTCTTGGAAGTATTTTTTTGTTGTTTTGCGTATTTTGGGTCAAAGTTTGACCACGTACTGTATTTGACAAGCAAAATGTGAATGCATGTCACCAAAAATTGTATCCTTTTGTTCGTATCTGAATGTACTTTCAAATTATATTATTTTTGCAATGTATAACATATATTTTATGTGCGAAAATCATGGTCAATTATGACCCAGAATAAAAGGGAGACTAGTTAATGTGGGGTCGCTTTATTAATTGAAGGGTAAATTGATTTTGATTTTGATCCAGTCATAGCGCGCCAGCCCTCTCGTCCAATCCTAAATCGCTGCCGCACTCTCCTCTCCCTCTTCTCCATTGCAAAACCACCTCCTCTCCTCTCTATCATCTCCATTCCAAAACCACCGTCTCGCCTCTCCCTCTTCTGATCTTCTCCATTGCAAAACCACCTCCTCTCCTCTCCATCATCTCCATTCCAAAACCACCGTCTCGCCTCTCCCTCTTCTCTATTGCAAGACCACCGTCTCTCCTCCGTTTTCTAGACGCTTTGCTCCATGGCGCGGGCGCAATCCATGGATACAAAATTAGTATACTGTATACTATTTAAAAGTCGAGGGCGGGGCTTTTCCTGCGCAGTAGGCAGCGGGGCAGTTCCGCCTAGTCGGTTCAACAGAGACGCGAGAAGACGAGGGAGTAGGCTGCTGCAAACGTAGGGCTGTGTGATTTGACAGCGAGTTACTGCTGGACAGGTGGGGCCCCGTGATTTTACTTGCCATTATCATTTTAACTGTGGCGCTACGACCGGCGTGAGTCTCCCAGATTCCTGACCACCTCCATATAGGTGCCTCTCCCAATGCTCCACCATGTAGTAGAGGCTGGCTCTTGCATGAGAGCCCACTTCTCCACTTTTTCCTTGCCTCTCTTTCCTCCACATATGCAAAAATGCCATGTAAAGCGCACTATTGTACATACTTTTACTTGCTCCTACAGATGCCTAAGCTTGCCACATAGGCATAAAGTTTGATGTGGCAAGTTAATCAAGAAGAGAGAGACTAGTTTGGTGACCCAAGGAAGAAACGGTGCTAAGCGCGTGTACCTAGGTGAAAAGACAATTTTGAGTCTATAGCTAATTAAATGAAGCAAACTTAGCAACACCATTTCATTGGAAGAGGTCACTCCTTGGCAAATGCAATAAGTACTAGTACTCCCTGTGTCCCATAATATAAGAACGTTTTTGGCACTACACTAGTGTCAAAAACGTTCTTATATTATGGGACGGAGGGAGTACGAAGAAAGAGATAGAGAGGAGTAAAAAAATACACTTATAGCCAACCTTGTTGTAGTATGAGTGACTAAGTGATGACTATGTATGACATGCCAACATCAGATAGCCTAACGCACCATGTTAAATCTCCAAGGGCGCGACCGCGCGAGCGACGCGACGGTCGTGGTAGGTGCGACCATGGTACGGGCTGCTGGCAGCCCTTGGATCTGAGATCAAACGGTCGCATGCTAAGTTGCTGAAAATTTGCAGAATAACCCTCCAGGATAGGATATTCACCCATAGGTCAAGAATCACGCCATGAAACCGTTTGATCTCAGATCCAAGGGCTCTCGGAAGCCCGTATCATGGGAGAATGGAAAGCCACTACCCTGCCGTTCGCACGCTGGCAGTTCGCTCCTACTCATCCCCGCACGTCCTTCAATACTACGGCGGTTCGCTCCTAGTCATCCCATCCATTCACATTACGACAGTTCCACTAATCCTAACCCTCCTCCCAAATCCATGGCGTCCCAAATCTCCACGATCGATGGTGAGTACAAGGTTAGAACCATCACCCGCGATGAGTTCGACGTCATCTTCTTGCGACGGTGAAAGGAAGCCTTTCTTGCTTCAGACGCATGTTCGAAAACTCAGATGATGAGTGGGTCGCTGGGCTAGATGTTGAGTACACCACAGTCCTGGGACGAGAGAAGGATCTAAAGGACGAAGAGAGGAAGAAGCCCGCCGTGATCCAGGTTTGCGTACATAACGTTTGCTTGGTCTACCACATATGCCATGCCGACGTTGAGTGCCAGGATTTTAAGAACTTCCTCGAGAGCAACCTAGTCAAATTCGTTACTGTAGACTTTGGTAACGACAAAGAAGTCCTGCGTCGGATAGGCCTCGTTGTAGGCAACACCTTCGACCTCCAGAAGAATCGGCTGGTCTCCTCTCGTAAGCCTTCAATGCTGACCCTGGCAGGAACCATGGTTCAGCCTTCGTACGGTAAACTGGAGAAACCTCATTACACGTTTCATCGTCATGCATGGCAGCGGAATGTACTAGATATAGACCACATCCACTATGCTGCAATGGATGGCTACCTTTGCTTCAATATCTACAAGGGTTGGATGAAGAGCAACAGCCAAGTGTGCGGTTCAAGCAAAGAAGTATCAGCCAAGAGGAAGAGGGACAAGGACGAAGTCGAGGACGTGGACGAGGACTCCGAGTAAGGTGGCAGTGTTGTTGCTCATGGTGGTTCTAATGCAGTGTCTACCGGAATAGTTGCAAAGTTTAATTTCAGGTGTGCTTAATTTAATTTGAGGGGTGTGTTGTGCTGAGCCCCCAGCAGAACTATGTTATGTTTCTTCTTGTTACTTTAACTCTTCAGTACGTACATACTAGTATTTCTTACATTTCATCTTTTAGTTGGTATAGTACTACCACTCGTTTCTTCACATTATATACGTACAATATATATGGCCAACATCATATAGCCAGCAGTTTAGTTGTCAAAGAATTTCAGGGTGCTTAGTTTTGTCAAAGAATTCCAGGATGCTTAGAGGGTGCTTGGATCCAAGGGACTTATTTTAATCTGACTAAAAATAGTCTCTTTAAGAGGCTAAAGTTCCAAGCACCCCTGACTAAAGAGGGGCTAAAACTAGTCTTGAGACTAAATTTTTTTAGTCAGGGGTACCCCTACTAAAATGTGGATTAGTCCTCTCTCTACTCATTTAACTCCTCTCCTTTAACACAGGCGAGTTCTGGATTGGAGGGTTTGGAGGATAATAAATGCTCATTAACTTGATTTTATTCTTTTTAGTATTTGGATCCAAGCATGGGGGAGGCTAGCATGTTTTAGTCCCACTACTTTTAGTAATGGGACTAAAACGTATCCAAGCACCCTCTTAGTTTTATTTGAGGGGCAGGTTGTGCTAGACACCATTATTGTGACTAGCCTTTTTAATAGTACTATATGCATAATTTGGCGACGAGCGCTCTCTATATGTACCACCTTTTTTTTAATTTCAAGTTTTGCTCCATGGCGCAATCCATCGATACTACTGCTGTACAAAAGTATACATTTTTTAAAAGGCTAGAGGGCGGGGCAGTCTAGCTTGGTCGGTTTCATGAGAGGCGAGGGCCTTTGTGATTTGATGGCTCATAACTGCTGGAAGGCGGGGCCTTGTGATTTGACTGCTTGTATAAATGCGCCGACGACCTGATCGAGGAGGAGCAAAGAACCGTGCGGTATACTCAAGTTTTCCATTGGAGTAGTACTACGACGGAGGAGCACGAAACACGGCAGCCCAGTGCCATATGGCGATAAAAATGAACTAATTAGCTAGTCATCTCATTGTTAGCATTGCTCTATTCATTCCCTCAAAAAACCATTGTTCTATTCATGCCTCGCAGAGAACGTGATACGTGCGGCGAAACACCTGAAGCAAAAGATGACACAGGAGCAAAAGAAGAAGGAAGATTATCACCCCAAATGATCTAATTCGCCGCGGAGTCGTAACTGCTTCTTCATTGCCTCCACGACCTCCATCTCCATGCGCGTCTCCTCCGCCATCTTCATCATTGTGTCCATGACGCCGCATTTCTCGACGCGAGCCTTCATCATCTCTTCCACGGCCATATTACGTACCTTGACAGCAGCCGGGTGCTCGATGCGATGCTTCGCCAACTCTTCCTTCTGTTCCATGACGAGGGCCTGCAGCATCTTCATCGAGGAACTACTATTCTCATGCAACTTCTTCCAGCCGGCGTTCTTCTCCTTCAACAGGTCGATCTCGCGGCAGAGCTTTGCATTGTCCTCCCGAAGTCGCAGGATTTCACCGGTCGCCTTCTTCTCCGAGGTAATGCTCTTCTTCAGCAGCATCACCAAGCCGGCGGTCAACTCCCCCTGCTGATTGAGCTCAGCGGGCATGTCGTCGAGGCTCTCCTTCAGCAACTCCATCAAGCCTTGGATGAACTCCTTCTGCTTATTGAGCTGATCGGGCATGCCGTCGAGGGATAACGACTCCAGCTCCGCCGACTCAGCATGTTCGCCTCCGCGGCTAGGGCGCTCCTGGGAGCCATCGCCTGCCCGTGAGAGATCTTTCGAGGTCTCTGCGTGGCGGCGAGCCCTCTCTCTTTTTCCGCAGCCTTGGTTGCCGCTCCCTTGTTACAAGTAGTTCTCGACCTAGAGCTCTGCTCACCGGCCATGGCAACGACGAACGAAGAAGAAGCACTTATCAGGAGGAAAGGTAGAGTAATTTTCGGTTAGGTAGTTCCCCTTTTTATAACCTAAGTACTAGCACTAGTACTAATACCTCCATAGTGGGAACACGTTCAGGTTTGGTATGTACTAGTAGGTGTGCGCAAGCTTTCGAATGTGATGGGAACAAGGTAAAGATTAATTGATGGTTTTCGTTTCGAGGCCCGAAACGGCTCCCGATGAGTTTAGCGCAACATAAATTTCAAGTACTACACTGCTCAAATGCGTAAATATTATGTTACTATCAAAAATTGGCACAAAATACGAAGGAGACCAATGGAAGTACTACTAGCAACCCACGATTTAACTACTCGCATGCGCGCAGTGGAGTAATTATGTCTTTCTTCCGCCCTCACGTCCACTCAATTTGCATGCGCTGTATTAATTGACCATCAATGAAGTGAACGACTTTACACGTGTCAAATTATCACATGGGGTGGATCTTGGTACAAAATTGCGTCCGCCCGTGTACCCGCGTGTGCGTGCGAGGGAATGAGTGCGCGCGTGGCGTGCGTGCACATCTTCGCTTCGTGCATGTACCGCCAGTATGGCTCAGGGAGGACGAGTACATTCTTCTGGAACCAGCAACACGTCACTGTGATCAATCCACGCAAGGAGGTCGCGACAACGCCTCCACATGTGCCACGTGGCTTCATGAACTGTAAGAGAGCCACTGTGTAGCGTGCCATTGGTATTCTAATTTACGTGTTTTGCACATACTCGAAGTACTAGTAAGGTACACGTGCATTGCACACATGAGATTTTGCAACCAAATTATGAATAAATACCACACTATCGCATGTAAGCTCTGAGTCATCTATGCCTGATGTAGCCCTTCATTTAATTCTTATAGTTCATCTCATTCAAAATCAATTAGTTTTTATAAAAAAGCTAAGAACGCGGGAATAGGGAAAACATGGGATTATAGTGGAATGTCGTCTTGAATCCTACAGGATTGTACGAGTGTTTGATTGTGCATAGAAAAAACGCAGAATTCTTTCAATGAGGTTTGAGTGGATGGGATGTTTCCTATGAAATCTAGTGCAAATGAATCATATGGAAAAATTCCTATGGTTTACAATCCTACGAATCAAACAACCAAGATAGGAAAAATTCCTAATGATTAGAATCCTCCAAAATTCCTTTGAGAATCCTTTGAATCAAAGAAGCCCTTAATCTATTTTATGATTCATGGAATTGTGCATTGTAAAGCATAAAGTAAAAACAAATAATGGCAATTCAACTAGAAAAAAAGTTTGGGCAGTTATGATACGGAAGATTCTAGAACAAAAGAGAACCACTGTTGTTTTGAGGTTTGTGCATTATGCTTAAGTTCAACCATGGAGTCTGCTAGATTGTACATGTGGCAAAATCCGGTGGGGGCTAGAAGATGGTGCCAGGGGCCGAGTGGAGGGAGACTATGAAGGAATGCACAAGTGCGAGATCAATATTTAGAGAGAGGGGGTGAACACGTGCGCTGTTGCGCGCAGTGGCGGAGCCATGGAAAATAAATGAGCTAGGGTGCCAAGCATTGCTAATCCTTTACAAGGAGGGTCAATTCATGAACTTAAACCATTTTTAGCAGCAATTGTCTAATGATCACATTCATATTAGCCTCGATATATAGTGATGTTAGGGGGAGGGGGGCAGGGCCCTTACTGCCCCCTGTCTTCGCCATTGTGCACGCGTCTGAGAGATGAAGCGGAAGGCATGGATGATGAGAGGGGGACGTTGGATATATAATTAATGTGGGTGCATTAGCTATATATGTTAATCCTATATAGAGAGGTATAGATTGATCGATGTGGACATGGGAAAGAGGGTGAGACCTCACTGGATATATCGATTGATCGGTTTGTGTGGAAAACTATGAAAGACCTAGCTATATACACACATACATAGAGGAACATCGATCGTTGCGCATGCACGCGTGAGAGATAAAGAATGCCCGATATGATGGAGAGGGGGATGTGTGTTGGTGTGTGCCTTCATGGGAGACCGACCTGAAGAAAAAGATTGCATGTGTGCGATGGATAATGCCGACTGGTAGTGTGTGTGCATGCATGCACGAGAGAATGTTAGTGGTACAATTATAAAGAGAAGACTACTGTGTGGGTGTAAAAGAATAGCTGAATAGGTGAGGTCATAATCAATGTAAAGTTGAATTCAAATATTTGAATAAGAGATCCTGATGTTTGAAACCCATGCATGCATGAATATAACGGAGATCTGCGCGGTGCGGTTTGGAAATGAGCATGTTGTAATGTATACACATTGAACAAGGACAGACTGATTTGAATTTGAGATACCGATGGCAGACATCATTTGGCCACGTCGCATCCGTGCATGGACACACTATTCTAATTGGAGATGATGGGCGGCTTTTGCATCACATATCTATATCTATACCCCTATATATATATTATATTTTATATTTTTTTATATTGTGTGCGGGTAACTTTAACTTTGAAAGATGGTCGTTGGATGAGGCGAATCCGATGGTCCAAAGATGGCAAATTTGAGCACTACTGGCCGTTGGATATCATCTAGATTCCACCAGATTTCGCCACATGTATAATCTAGAAGACTCCATGGTTGAACTTAAGCATAATGCACAAACATCAAAACACAAGCACTTCTTATTTGTTCTAGAATCTTCCGTATCAGAATTGCCCAAATGTTTTTCTACATGATTTGCCATTATTTGTTTTTACTTTATGTCTTACGACGCACAATTCCATGAATCTTAAAATAGATTAGATTTCTTATAAAAACTAGATGATTTTGAATGAAATGAACTATAAGAATTAAACGAACATCTACATCATGCATATATGACTCAAAGCTTGCATGCTATAATGTGGTATTTATTCATAATTTGGTTGCCAAATATCGTGCGTGCTATGCACGTGTACCTTACTCTAGTCTAAATGGTGTTTGTGTGTGTGTTGTGCGTGTTGAGGTGCAAATTGTCTTTTTTTTGGGTACACGTTAAGCTTGTTCTTCTGAAATTTCAAGCCGCTCCTTGTTATGCCGAAAATTCAAGCTAGCTTCTCTGTCTATCGTGCTGCGAAACTCCCGCCTCTTCAACCCGCGCCTTATTAGCCCGAAATATTTAAGATATATCTTTGTCTCGTTGTGCTCCGACAACTCCCTCCATCTCAACCCGCGCCTTGCTATTACGAAATTACAACGCGCGCAAAAACTCCCACCTCCTGTGAAATCCCGACACGCGAAATGCCCGTGTTACCCCTGAACCGAAAGAACCGCCTCAAATCGGTGGGGGTACTTTTGTAACTTACCCCACATTTCGGACAAGCGCGTCTCTAAGCCATGGTTCCCCAATGCCATCCCATCCGCCCACCCATTCGTACACCGAGGCCGCGAAAACCCGCGACGAAACCCCACACCCTGCTCCGTCCGCCACCCAGCCGGAGGCTCTTCCCCGACGACGTCGTCCACAGCAACACCTGGACTTCCCTCATCCACCGTACCGGATGAGGATCCGTCGTCGATCTCATCGTCCCGCCGGTTCAGCCACCCCGTCCTCCACCTCCAAGGAGCTGCCCCAACGTTCCCCTCGTCTTTCGCGCCACCTCCATTCCCACACCGCCGTCTTCACCTACACCACCGGAAGAGTATCATCATCCCCGTTTCCTCGAATGAAGCTGCAGCCTAATCGGCTCCACCAAAGAGGTTGTACACTAATCGCCGCATTTTCTTCTTGATTCGATCTCACGGTGCTGCCGGCGCTCGGTCCCGAGCCGACACGGCGCGGCTCCATCTACGGCGGCATCGCCGGCCACTTCCTCCACGGCGTCGCTCCCTCGGAGGCAACGTCCACATCAGTAGGAGCTGCTGCTGCTTTAGCTCTCGCTCGCGTTGCTGCTCTGCTCTTGCTCTCGGTCCCCTGCCTGGTCTGCTCTTGCTATTGCTCTTGCTCGCGCTGCTGCTCTCGCTCTTGCTCTTGCTTGCGATGCTACTCCGATTTAGCTACACTTTGGTGGACTGAATCGACTTTTGGGTCAGTCGATTTTCAGGGGGTGGGGGGGGCTCGCCGGGGTGAAGGAAGAACCAGCCGCAGCGGGGAGGGGGTCACCGGAGAGGTACCCCACTATCTATCTTAGGGTTCAGGATGGGGGCGGTGGTCGCCGGCGGTGGCGGGGCGGTGGCGTGGGAGTTGCCGGAGAAAAAGCTCGGCACGCGGGGGCCTAGAGGGATGGCCGGGGCGGCGGCGGACCGGCGGTGGGGAGTGTTTTCGGGGCGGGCGGGGCGGCGCACCGCCGGCTGCGGGCGGCGGGGGGCTGCTATTTGGCCGGCTCAGGGGGGTGGAGGTTGAAGATGAACCGCAGGCCCTTGATTTCGTATCCAACGGCTTCAAAATCGACTGACCAGAGATGAAAAAGTCAGTCGACCGACGTGTAGCCTCACCTTGCTAGTGCGTTCAGTTCCGACAGCAAAATTCAGTTTCGACAACAAAATTCAGTTTCGATAGTTAAGTTCAGTTTTGACAGTTAAGTTCAGTTTCGACAGTTAAATTCAGTTTCGACAGTTAAGTTCAGAGATGAGCGGCTGATGTATTTTACATCTAGGACTTTGTGGTTATGTATTTTACGTCATGCATTGGAGATGCTATTAGAATTCCCCTCAGGTTAACGTTGTTCGTTGTCTCTCTTGTCCTGCTTCAGCCTCGGCATCGTACACCTCACCGGAGCTGCACCAACGACGAAACCCTCCATCACAGCGGAGCAGTACCTCGGGCTCCATCTCCAGACGCCTAAGATCTTCTTCCCCTCCTCCGACAGCCAAGTCAGCCGGAGCATCCTCACCGGCCAACCCAATCGCACTGAGATCGACATGGCTTCGCCAAAGAGGTTGTACACTTGTTGCATCTCTTTTTTACTCTAGATGTTATATATATTGTCCACTGAGCACTCGTAGTAACGGGAAATACGATTATTTTATCCTACTATATGACAAGCAGTGAGGTACCAGGCAACTTAGCTATCCGTGATGGACTCTCTTGAACGCCATCATTATTTATCTCTGCGCGTTTGAGCTGTGCATTTGTCGATGGGCCTGGGAGTTGAGCTAGTATGGCAGTGGCCTGGGTCCAAAGTAATAGAAGTAGCACAAAAACATTTTGTTAGTGTAGGATTTTCCTTGCTCAAGCCTGCCTACTAGAATCGCCAGTGCTTGAAAGGAAAAGTGAATGAAAAACATCAGAATTGGAAAGTTTCCTATGGTACTACTTTTCATGAATTTGGTGCAAAGGAATGGAGCAAAGGAAAACTGTAGGATTTGTTCGTTTAGTGTCTCCTTGAAAGAAAAACCGTAGGAATTCTAATTTCCACTTCTCCTCCTTTTCATATTCCTATTCATCAAGCACAAGACTAAGAGATAGTACCATAATAGCATTATAACCGTACATTTTCTTGTGGTTTGACTTAATCTCACCATGCTTTTTTGCATCCTGTGATCTTCCAATTGTTGTGAATTAAACACCCAGATTGGCAGAAATCCTATGTTTTTTAATTCTCTGTTTTGCACGTGCATTCCTATCCTATTCCTGTCTATTTCCTATCCCTGCATTGTTAGAATCCTCAAATTCAAACAAGCCATTACTCAATTACTTCTGTTACAGATATGTGTCAAAGAAAACCTTGTGTGGTTTGTCCTACTCCTGCGGCGCTGTGTTCCACCCCAGCTCAGCTGCTCCAACGACGGAAGGGTTCAACACAGCAGGGATCCGCTCTCCAGACTGTCTTTCGCCGCCTCAGATCTTCTTCCCCGCCGCCAGCAGCCACGGCAACTGCATTACCATCATCAACTGAGCAGATGACCTTGAGGACTACACGGGTCCGCAAGAGAGGTCGCACTCTTCCGTGTCTGCTTACGTTATGCATCGCTTAATATGATGACATGCTACATTATCGTCGTGTTCACCTATTAGACTCCGAGTCAGGTCCAAACTAATGCTGAAACTTGAGTTTTTAAATGGTTGCGGGGTACATATTGGGGCAGCAATCAGTACTATCTGTCTACTATCTGGTTAATCTCCGGTGTCTACTATGAGTTTCATGTTGGGTGCAAACAAACATTAAAGGATCCATTATCTGTATTTTTTAACTAAAGCTATTATCTGCCTGCTATCATTGGTTTTGGGTCTATCCACAGTTTGCTACCATCACTCTGGATTTGTGCATGCACTCCTTACATAATCTCACTATGTTTTATTCCTATGCATGCCAGTTATTGTACACAATGGAACTGATCGTGTAGAGCCAAAGAGAAGAGCCTTGCGTGGCAATAAAATTTCATGCAGACGTCGTTCCATGTTGGGCGCAAAGGCAGCCCCCCTCCACCCATTTCGGATCGTAATCAAGAGGAAGATAACTGTTATGAGGGGGATTCAGAAGGAGAAGACCACTCCTATTTACCCCATGAGGTCTTCGCTCTAACTTGGCATGCTGATGTTGGTAATATCATGCATATGGTGCCTTGCATTGCTTACTGTATACATTAAAGATGTCATCTGCTTAGTTTAGACATGCTTTGTGTCAATGCCATTTGTTTAGTTTCTTTATCGTATATGTGAATCATGCAATGCCATCTTGTCTAGCCAGGCATCATATATGTGAATTTTGCAATGCCACCCTGGTTAGCCAGTCATCTTATATGTGAAATATATCATGCCATCATTTTTTTATTACGTGTTAAATTTGTCAACAATTTTAGTACATTCAATTACTCTTCCTGTGCATCAGCCATTTGGCACGGTCATGGAAATATCTGGAGTGGAAACAAGGTCTTCAGAGCAGACAATGCTATCTGACGAAGCGCATGTCTTGCTGGTTACCGATAGCTCCTCAGAGGAGGATTCAGAGATAGATGACCAGTCATATTTCCCCCCCGAGGTGCATGCCCTAACTTGGCAGGGTTATGTTGCTCATATCGTGCGTAAGGTATCTTGCATTGCTATGTCATTTGCTTAGTTTAGACATGCTTTGTGTGAATGCCACCTGTTTAGTGTCTAATTACCATATATGTGAATTATGCAATGCCATCTTGTTGCAAGACATTATATATGTGAATTATGCAATGTTATCTTGTTGCAAGGCATTATGTATGTGAATTATGCAATGCCATGCTGTTTAGGCAAGCGTCATATATGTGAATTATATCATGTCGTCCTTTTTTTGTATTTCTCATTGCTTTTGTCGTCAATGTTTGTATATTCAACTGCTCTTCCTATGCATCAGCCATTTGAATTGGTGATGGAGAAATCTGGAGTGAAAACAAGGTCTTCAGAGCAGACAATGCTACCTGCTGAAGCAGATATCTTGCTGGTTACAGATAGCTCTTCAGAGGAGGATTCAGAGGTAGATGACCAGTCCTATTATCCCCCTGAGGTGTATGCTCAAACTTGGCAGGGTTATATTACTCATATAATGCATATGTTGTATTGCAATGCTTAGTTTTTACATCATATACACAATATTGAATGCCATCTCCTTAGTTGACACATCATATATGCGATTGCCCTCTACTCACTTCCTTAGTATATAAATCATATATTTGAATTATGTCATGCCATGATGTTTGCATAGACAGCATGTATCTGAATTATGGCATGCCAACCCATTTTCTAAAGACATAATATAGTTATATCATCTCATCCTGTTTACATAGTCATCATATTTTAAATTATGTCATTCTATCCGTGAATTATATCATGCCATCATGTTTCCATCGACGGCATGTTTGTGATTATGGCATGCCAACCACTTTAATAGACACATCGTATAGTTATATCATGTCATCCTGTTTACATAGTCATCATATTTTGAAGTATGTCATTCTATCCTGTTTAGTTAGCCATCATACATGTGAAATTGTGTCATGCTATCCTGTTTAATTAGCCATCATATATGTGAAATTATGTCCTGCTATTCTGTTTGCTTAGACAACATAAATGTGAATTATTTAATGCCCAGTTTTCTTCCCTACTATCCACTGCACCAGTCTATTCTTACAATGTCTGTACATTCAATTACTTTTCTTGTTTATCAGCCATTTCAATTGGAGGGAGGGATGGCAATATCTGTGGGAGTAAAAACACGGTCTTCAGAAAAGATCGTGCTACCTGTCGATGCAGATAGAACAACGGTTGTACTTGCCCAAGTACCAGCCCCACCACACATAACCCACACTCATGCAGATTGTACCCCTACCCAGTTGGACAGAAAACCAGCTACACCCCTTCTAACCCCAACCCCAGCAGATAGACACCCAGTTCCCGTTGACACAGCACCGTCTCCACCACAGAGCACCCAAACACGAGCAGTTAGTAAGGCAACTGCAGTGCCCAAATCACGAGGACCACCACTCCGAACCCAAAGTCAACGCTTAAAGCAAAAGAAGAATTGTTCTCAGGTCAGGTTCCGTAGCTATGGTTCATACTACTTTGCTCTTGCATCACTGTATTTACCGGTACCAACTAATTTCAAATTTGAAGGATGCAATTGAAACTCCAATGGCGCAACAGGTATGTTTTAAACCTGTTTCTTCAACGTGTTTGGCTGTTTGCTGTTGTAACTTGCTCTATGTTGATTTCAGTTTCAATTGAATAAACAGTTATGTTCTCATGCCATGCACATTACAAGTGTTGTTATTGCTGTGTAGTTTCCCACACTTATATTCTGTCTATGCTGCTTTGTCTTTAATAGATATGATTCGAACTGTATCTATCTTGATTTGGCAATATAAACTAGAATGATATAGACCATACAGTGACCATACTACATAGATATATGTTTGTTTCATGCTGTTATCCTGTCCACCTTACTACTGAACCAGTTTACCAAAATGAGTTTCATATACTACATTGTAAACCTGAGATGTGTTTGTTTGTTTCTCTTTTAGAACGCGGATAAAATATTGGAGAAGAGTGCCCTGTTATGCAATGGTAAATGAAGTAATGCAGATAAGGTTCAAGATAGTGAGACATCCCTGTTGGTCTCCAAGAATGCTGATAAAAACTATATTGAAGACACTAAGACAACCCCAAAGTCCTGTCTTGATGTAGTGTTCGAGTTACTGGCTACCACTGCTGGCACCAGCTCTTCGAACTCGTTGCTTGAATCAGTTCGGCTTCTTGAGTCTCAACTTCAAGTTGAAAGACATCGATCAGATGTTATGCGACAGGAAGCCGAAGGACTGAGGAAGTCCCTGCAGAATTCAGATGCATACTTTCTGGTGCAACAGCAAACGCTGGAGGACTTAAGCGCCAAACAAGAGAAAGTTAATAAGCTTGCTAAGCATCTTGCCAGCATTATGGGTACCCAGGGTATTGTTTCTTGAGCTCTTCTGAAGTGGTTTCAGTTTTGGACTTGTTTTGCTGCGGCGTTTATATGCTGCTGTGTTCCCTATATTTGCACTGGTGGCGAACTTTGATGCCCAGTGGATGTAATATGTGTAATAGCCGTGATAGCCTAGTGTAAGTTGCTTGCTTATTTATTTCCTTGTTGTCTTGTTTATTTGTTTGCTTGTAGTCAGTGCAGTTCTTTTTCTGCAGTTTGCTAGTGGCTGCAATAACCTATTTTTTAAAACTAGGCCACAATAACCATGGGCTAATATTTACTATAGTGACACTGGGCCTCCTACGGGCCGTAGAAACAGTGGGCCTTCTACGGGCCATATAAACAGTGGGCCTTCTACGGGCCGTAGAGAAAGTGGGCCTTCTACGGGCCATAGAAACAATGGGCCTTCTACGGTATGTAGAAACAATGGGCCTTCTACGGGCCGTATCATCAATGGGCCTTCTACGGGCCGTATCATCAATGGGCCTTATACGGGCCGTATGATCAATTGGCCAAACATGGGCCAAACAGACCGCATTCTGGCCGTAAATGGGCTAGAGTTGGAATTGTCCGTTCATGGGCCAACCATAACGGGCCATCGTTAATAGGCCGTATTTGATGACGCTATGAAAACGGCCCAACGTATTAACGGACCACAAACGGGCCGACTGTAACCACGGGCATAATTTGGGCCACAAGGAGAAAATGACAGTAACGGGCCGTAAGTAAACGAATGCTGGAAAATAGCCCAAGAATAAATGGGCTCTGAGAAGGCCGAAAGATAACATGGGCTGGAAACGGCCCAACGGAATAACGGGCCGTTAATGGGTATAAAGTGATACACTGTTCTTTATGGGCCGGTTTCACCACAGGCCGTTAATGGGTGTAAAGTGATACACTGTTCATTACAGGCCAGTTTCACCACCGGCCGTTAATTGGCCAAGAGTTACATAGGGCCTCATATGGGCCGAAAGACATCATGGGCCATACATGGGCCAGAAGTGAAAACGGGATGGAATCATATTGGATGGCCCAGATGACGCTACTGGGCCTAATTCGAATAGGGTGTAACGGGCCTTGGGTTAGCGGGCTGTAAATGGGCTATATGCGAACAGGCCGTTAATAGGCTTTCCATGGGCCGGCCCGCCAGCTTTCGACCAAGTCAAACGGGCCGGCCTTTTCACAGGAATGGGCCTCTGTTGGGCCGTGCCACGTGTCGACGTATCATAGGTGCCTATCTGACCCACTGACGAGCTGACACGTGTTTCGTCCGACCAATAAGAATTTTACATGTGCAAATTTCCCATTGGTCGGGGCTGTTAACGGGTTATCGGATCCAAAACCCGCCCCGATAGCTTAACGGTGTTCCGTTATGGTGGATGCCACGTGTCGGTCACCCATGACGAAAGCACTTCTGTGACGCGCGATTTATCGTCATGGAAGTGGACACTTCCGTGATGATAATTTTGGTAATGTCATGGAACACTTCTACGACAGCACACAGGTATGACTATCTTGATTCTGTCATAAATTTGTCATGGATGTACATGCATGACAAAAAACGCGACCTACTATGACAAACACGTATCATCACGGAAGTGTATTTTTTTTGTAGTGTTACATGCATTAATCATGACGCCAAGGATTGTATACTGAGATATGCATAACTGCAGATGGTGCCGCCGCAGTTGAGATCCTGCGGGCTGAGCTAGCCCGGGTCAAGGAGCAGGCCTGGGTTAGCAATGCGGCTGCCGAAAAGGCATCTGCCGAGTTAAAGGCCGAACAGGCTGCTCGGCACCAGTACGAAGAGAGAATATCCACGATGGAGCATGAGCTAAAGGATGTCTCTAGCCACTGCGAATTCCTCGAAAAGGATAATAAAGCCAAAATGGCTGATCTTGACAAGGCCTTACGAGAGGCGAAAGAAGCGCGGTCCAAACTAGAGCGGCCCGGGAGGAGATCTGGCAAGCTGGGGAGATCGCGGCTGGTAAGCCCTTTTTATTACAAACTAAGTTCCGCGATCCGAATTATGGCCCGCTTAATCAAGTGTGGAGTTCTCCAGAGGTGTTATTGGGCTTGCCGAAGAGTGCTTCGATGCGGCGCAGTTTTACCAAGTGCAAGAAGGATATGTGACGGAGAAGCTTTTCTGATCACAATTCGGTGTGTCAAAGTGCCCACTGTTGCTGAACGAACAGATGACTCAGTGGGCCGAGCTCCATAGACTATCTGGTTCTGCCATGAAGGACGTCGTGGTTGAGCTATGGCCGACCGAGCCGATTCCGGATTGTTATTTTGGTTTGGTGCGGCGACTTGCTGATGCGGTGCCGCGTATCGACGCCGTTAAGCGATCGGCATGCATTGAGGGTGCACGGATGGCCTTTGCCCGTGTCAAGACATACTGGGCGAAGATGAAGGCCACCGATGTTGCAGCGAAGAGTCCACCCAAGGGAAAGGACTATCACGCACCAGAGCATTACTTCGAGGATGTCTTAGAGGGTGCGCGCTTGATAGAGGGTCAATGCTCGAAAAACATGATATTCGAGTGAAATGTATGGAAATTGTAAACGACAATATTATAATAAGGCTATTTTCTTTTTAGTTTCGCCAAAATGTTTTGTTCCTCCTGTGCGGCCGTTTTTGCATAATCTGAAAGTTTTCCAGTCGTCGGCTTCAGCCCCCTCGTGTAAAGCACGCGGGTGTTCGGAAAAGCATTTGATCACTCTTGACCCAATGTCTTGGTCCATGAAGGAGGTGTCAATGCGGCGAACTAGGCAATCGGACTATAGGGCGTTAACACTTTCACTTAGCCATAGGAGTTTTATGGTGGGTCTACGATATAGCCCATGGTATGTACACAATTTATTCAATATGGTGCGTTACATATATGACCTAAAGAAAAGGCCCTTCGTATAATATGGACGAAATCGCGAAAGACTCCGATAAGTCATCGAGTGGTTGACCAGCTCTCGCCGCATCATGACAGTCATTTTTCGGCATTCTCTACTGAGGTGCTTGACCAGATGAACCGGAAGCACAATCACAGTAGTTCTCCCTTTACTACCCTAGCCGATAGAGCGGAACTTAAGGTAGCAAGCACAAGAGCCGGGCAACCCAACTATTGACCCAAGACATGATTCGGAGCTGATGCATATAAGGCCAAACTCGCGACGCCGAAGTATGCTATAAAGCTGTTCGGACTTGTCGGCAACTCGTTTGTTCCCATACCGAGCCCCTGGCAGTTTTGTGCCGGAGTTCGTGTGTTAAACAACCGAAGGAGCAAAAATTCAGTTCATTAGAAAAAGCGAATACTGAATACGGATTATGTTCACTTGGACCTGAGTGATATGCCGATCGTTATTTTATAGATAACAACGCCATAACCCCGGCTATTTGACATGCCGGGGGTCGAAGGCTGAGGAAAAAGGCACTTTACAGGCTCGAAATAGAGAGTGCGGTCTACAAAAAGTTATTTTGGACCTCCTGTCGCATATCTGCGCCGCCTTTCCTCGGTAAAGGGACTCCTTGACAGGAATAACCCTTGGGTGAGTGTATGAACCCGAACTCCGATAGAGTCAGTGATATGACCAGCCTTTGAGCCACCTGTGGTAAAGGATATTTAAAAAGAAAGTGTAAGTAGAAAAGAAAAATGGAGGAGGTTATGGGCGTACTTGTAGACTCGTCCGTATTGTGCTTCCGCCGACGCCCAGGGTATTTTAAGTGCATAGTTTATGTATGCGCGATACAGATTTCGTAGGTGTATGAGGCGGACGGGGGAAGCCGAACTGCTAGTTCAACTCCAAAATTGGTCGGTCCTGCTGAATGGAGACCGGCGGCTTAATGGCCGACAAGTATGCGGTTTAATAAGACCGCTGTGTACTTCGGATGAAGTAACCGTAGTATGATCTTTAGTCCGGAGGGAGTGCTTCTCATGCTCCCCTGTAGAGGTGTGTGTCACGTAAACCATGTTCACTGTTTTTACTTCAAGGGGAAATTGCTTCTGAACCCCGGTATTTGGTTGGTGAGTCTCTTCGTCGTCGCTATCACCGGGCGGCCTCTTCCCCTTGTGTTCGGCATTGAGTTTGCCGACCTGTTTGAAGACCCAACAACTTCTGTTGGTGTGATTAGCTGGTTTATCGGGGTTGCCATGAATCTGGCTGGACCGATAAAATATGTTGTCTAAATTGGATGGTCCGTCTCTGTCTGCCTTGAATGGCTTTTTCTGTTGACCGAGTTCGGGGCCGCAGAATCCGGCGTTGACCGCTGTGTCGAGCGTTCTTGCATTATCACTGCGACGTTCGTGTTTACTGCGTCATGGCTTGCCATTGCCGTCTCAGACTTCGGAAGTGCCCGGATTGCTGGTGCTGTTGCTTCTACGAGCTAGCCAGCTGTCTTCTCCCACGCAAAAGCGGGTCATCAGAGCGGTAAGGGCTGCCATGGATTTCGGTTTTTCTTGACCGAGGTGGCGGGCGAGCCACTCGTCCCGGACGTTGCGTTTGAAGGCTGCTAGGGCTTCCGAGTCCGGACAGTCAACAACTTGGTTCTTTTTAACTAAGAACCTAGTCCAGAGCTGCCTGGCTGACTCTTCGGGCTGCTAGACGATGTGACTTAAGTCATCGGCATCTGGTGGCCGGACATATGTACCTTGGAAGTTGTCGTGGAAGGCGTCTTCCAAATCCTCCCAACTGCCAATAGAGTGTTCAGGCAGACTGTTTAGCTAGTACCGAGCTGGCCCTTTGAGTTTTAGTGGGAGGTATTAAATGGCATGAAGGTCATCTCCGCGGGCCATATGGATATGGAGAAGGAAATCCTTGATCCATACCAAGGGATCGGTTGTTCCATCATATGATTCGATATTCATGGGTTTAAACCCTTCTGGGAATTCGTGCTCCATTACTTCGTCTGTGAAGCAAAGAGGGTGTGCGACACCTCTATATTGGGCCACATTGCGACGTAGCTTCGATGGAGTCCGTCTGCGGTTTTCAGCCCGGGCGTGACTAGGATTGTCACGTCCGAATAGGTAGCCGTCGTCGCGTGTAGAGGCACGTCCTCACGATCCGTAGATCGATCTGGATTGTCCTGCTCTACTATCTAGGTCCTGCCGAAGGTCATATGTATAACCCCGAGCTGTTTTATCTCTGTTTTTACGTTGAGGTGGGGCAGGCTGCTGTTCGGCTTGATTTGCCGCTTTATCCTGACCACGTGGTGGTCGGTCAGCCGCATTGTCCCGACCGTGTGGTGGTCGGTCGGCCACATTGTGCGGGGGAGGTACGGGCTCCGGCGCCTCCTCATCTTACTAGGGTAGCAATTTGCACTTCGGCTAATTCTTGGCTGGGCGCTTGAGGCCGTATTCTTCGGCTGCCAGGGCATCAGTCCATCTGTCGTTGAGCAGATCTTGGTCATCTTGAAGCTGCTGCTGTTTATTCTTCAGGCTCCTTGCAGTGGCTATTAGCCGGCGCTTTAAGCGCTCCTGCTCAAGAGGTTCCTCAGGCACGATGAAATCCTCGTTGCCGAGGCCTACCTCATTCTCGGAGAGCGGAAGATAATTGCTGTCCTCCGAGTCATCATGTATGGCCTATTCATCACGGCTGACTTGCCTGTTTTCCTGTTCCTCCTGTTCGGAGGTTGCCCCAACAGGGTCTTCATTGTCTTCGGCATCATCTGGAGTGTTGTTTTCTCCCGTGCCGGTATTGCTATCTTTGGTACGATGTGACTTAGAGCGGTGCCGCTGACGCTAGCGCTTAGGCTGTGTCTGAGGAGGTTTATCCTTGACTGGATCTTCTTTGTCATCGTCGCTATTATCTTTTGGTGCATCCACCATGTATACTTTATATGAGGAAGTGGCCGTCCAACGTCCGGTGAACCGCGGGATTTGGCCATGCTCCGCATCTGCATCGTCATCCATACCGTCGATGTCTTTGGAGCCGTAATCGAGCATGTCGGTTAAGTCCTCGACAGTGGCTATGAAGTGGGTGGCGGGTGGGAAGCGAAATTCCCCGTCGTCAGCCTCCAGTTCGAACCGGATATAGTTCGGCTGTGAGTCCCCCACTAAGGATAGATTTTTTAATGAGGTTAGCACATCGCCTAAAGGAGAGTGCCAGAAGATGTCCGCGGCTCTGAATTCGACGATCGATGACTGATCCAGCTCGACGAGCGCGGACGCACATGGTTCGGAACCTATAGCCGGAAACGAGTCCGAGGTTCCGATGACACAGACGTCGCCCGACGTTAAGTCTGTGTGTGGCTCCAGTGCCGCAGAGTGTGTGGCTTCCGTGGCGGGGTTGAGCTTCCCGTCCTCGGATGGCATGATCTGCTCACAGGTGCTATCTCATGGGTATGGTCCGATGACAGATTTACATCATGTTCATCGTGGTGGCAAGGAGCGGCTGCCGTGGTCTCGAATACGTCGAAGATTAAGTCTCCGCAGATATCCGCGACGTAGTTCAAGCTTCCAAATCTGACCCGATGGCCAGGGGCGTAGCTTTTGATCTACTCTAGATGGCCAAGCGAGTTGGCCCGCAGTACAAAGCCGACGAATACGAAGATCTGTCCGGGGAGGAACGTTTCCCCTTGGACAGCATCGTTGTAGACGATCGAAGGAGCCATCAAACCTTTTGATGGCGGGACAGTGGAACTCTCAATGAAAGCACCAATGTCGGTGTCAAAACCGGCGGATCTCGAGTAGGGGGTCCCAAACTATGCGTCTAAGGTCGATGGTAACAGGAGGCGGGGGACACAATGTTTACCCTGGTTCAGGCCCTCTCTATGGAGGTGATACCCTACTTCCTGGTTGATTGATCTTGATAAATATGAGTATTACAAGAGTTGATCTACCACGAGATCGTAATGGCTAAAACCCTAGAAGTCTAGCCTGTATGACTATAATTGTATATTGATCTCTCCCTATGGGCCTAGCCCTCTGGTTTATATAGACACCAGAGGGATCTAGGGTTACATAAGGTCGGTTACAGAGAAAGGAATCATCATATTTGGATGCCAGGCTTGCCTTCCACGCCAAGGAGAGTCCCATCCGGACACGGGTAGAGTCTTCGGTCTTTGTATCTTCACTGCCCATCAGTCCGGCCTAGGTATAATAGGTCGGACGCCCGAGGACCCCTTAATCCTGGACTCCCTCAGCAGGCCCTGCCTGAGCGCTTTGGTTGTCTGTTTCTGGGGGTGGCCTCACCCCTTGCCGGGCTCGCTTGCCCGGCAAGGGAGGCTTTCATTTTGATGATATCCTGCTTCTCTGGCTTGATCTTGGTCCCTTTGATCTGCATGTTGGTCCTTCGTATCTCTCGGTCCCTTGTACTCTAACTTGGGCTGGTGCTTCAATCTTGCTCTCATGCCTGTGCATAGTCTGAGCAACAGACCCAGGGTTTGTTGCACCGACACAAGCCCCTGGGCCTGCCCCGAACGCGCTGCTGAGCGTTGTCAGGGTAGGGCCTAATAAGTGCACAAGCGGGGTTGCTGAAGAGGCCGATCTCTTGAGGTATTCTTTGCTTCTTCATTTGCCTTTATTCCGGGCCAGTTTCCGGTTTCTCCGCGCGTCGTGTAAAGCCAATAGTGGCGGGGCCGCTCCAGTAATGACCCATGAATGACTTTAACGCACGGGGTAGAAATGTCCAATTCACTCTTCCTACCACGCCCTTATCCTTGCCACGTATGCTGCATGCATCGTGCGGGGTAGGTAACAGAGGCACGTGGCGTGGGAGAGCATCAAGGTGAGGCCCGGTCGTCTTGAATTGGCGGATGAGGATGGTGGTCGCTCGTTTGATGGAGGGGCTCCCCTCCTCGTCCTGCCTATAAAAGGAAGGGACAGAGGAGGGCGGAGTCACTCATCCCTGCGTTCCTCCTCTTCTTTCTTCTGCTTCTACCGGTTATGTCGAAGACAAGAGCCTGGGGCCAGCCCCCGGGCTCTTGGTTGGTGCTAATGTCACCACACGCTGGCGCTGATGCTCGGGGAGTGAGCCTGGTCCTTGGTGTGGGGAACCTCTTGGTTCCTTCAAGGCTCGGCCGGGAGGCAGGGCTGGAGATCGTTGGTAATCACAGCACTGCCCCTCCCGGAGGTCTTGGGGCTGATGTCGACAAGAGGCGCGCCTTCTTTCCCACCAAGGTGGGGAGCGGTGTGCCTCAAGCCCCCTGGTCGTCTTGGCCGTTCACCGTCTCCCTGGGGAAGGCGCCGGACTGGAGTCTCGGCCTCCCCCTGGAACGGTGTTGAGGAAGATGAAGCCAGGGGAGAAGGAGAAGGCGGGAGGCAGGCCGACCAGTAGGAGCACGACTGCATCGATGCATTCGTCTTGTACTAGCGACCTGCTGCCCGGCTGTCTGGATCTTCCCCCTTTTCTCGGCGCCGTCATCACCATTTCTTCCGGCTACTAGGGAAAGGCTTGTCCCCTCAGTGCTTCCGCTTCGCTCCGAAGTCTTCTGGCTGGGTCCCAGCGTCCTCTTCTGCTGGTGCCTGTGCGGGAGCTCCTCATTTATTCCTGGAAGCGGTGACCAGGGGATCCTCGAGGTGCTCCGTGCGTCTTCCTCCTTCGCAGCCTCGCCACTCCTGATCTTGTCAGGCTGCGCTTGTCGGTTCCTGACAAGGATTGGGATGGCGTTGTGCCGGCGCGTCGCCCGTCCTCTTCTCTTCCCACCGCACTACCTGGGATAAGAGGGACAGGGAGAGGAGTTTACGGAGCACTTATATTTTTTCAATCTTAAATCTGTAGGCACTTGCCAAATTTAATTCAAATAATGTAATCTCTTGTGTCCATGTCTGTGTTTTGTAATGCTTGTACTTGTATTAGCATATTAATGAAAAGATGAACCTTGCCGGGAACCCGTGCATGTGTATGTCCATGCAGAGGTGAGATGCCTCTTTAATATAGATAAACGACTTTTTCCCGGTAGGCTATCCTGTCGGTACCCTTTTTGTCTGCCGGAGAACTGCGTCTACCAGGGAACAGACAGAGGGACCAGCCCCTCGCCAACTTCTTTTTACCAAAGGCCACTGTGACCATCCTGAGCGAAGCAGCGCTCGAGTCATGGATGGGAGCACCTAAGTCTCAAAGGGGTGGCCAGGCTTTATTATGCACAAGTTATAGCTTACAGAACACTAACGGACAAGAGGTAGAACTTATCTGTTTGGCTTGCCGGGGATCGCCGTGCCGGGCAACCTTCTCAACTCGTTGTCGAAGCCAAGTTCACGGCATGAACCTGCAGCTTCATGCAGATGAGAATGAATGCAGGATGCGATCCTATCTATATGCATATGCAAATGCTCATGAAATGCTTATGCCGTGATCTTGGAATGCTCATGCATGCATGCAATCTTGGTCGGGGCCCCCCACAACGCTTCTTTACTTTCTCTTGCACAGGGTCATCACCTTGGCTTTATACAAGGGTTTACATGCAGCTGATGCAAGGCATGTACAAAAGGGTGGCTGCTTGGCAGGGCCCGGTAGCCTCGCCTTACGGGTAAAACTTGCGGAGATGCTCAATATTCCATGATTTTTGCAACTGGGTGCTATCTCCGGTCACCAGACGGACTCCGCCAGGCCTGGTGACTCGTACTACCCGGTAAGGGCCTTCCCACTTTGGTGACAACTTGTTTGTACCCTTGGCGGACTGAACGCACCTAAGGACAAGGTCACCTTGCTGAAAACACCGGGCGTGAACCCTGCAGCTATGATAGCAACGCAGGGCCTGCTGGTAGCATGAAACACGCATAGCAGCCCGGAGACGGTTCTCCTCGAGTAGCACACCGTCGTCACGCCGGTGCTGATCTTGCGCTACTTCATCGTAGGCAAGCACTCGAGGCGACCCGTAAATGAGTTCTATGGGGATAACTGCTTCTGCCCCATAGACCAGGGAGAAGGGAGTCTGCCCGGTAGCTCAGTTTGTTGTCGTTCTGAGGGACCAGAGAACTACCGGCAGCTCCTCGATCCACTGCCTGCCATGCTTCTGCAGCGTATCAAAAGTTCTTGTCTTGAGTCCACGCAACACTTCAGTGTTTGCCCTCCCAGCTTGTCCATTGCACCGGGGGTGTGGCATAGAAGCAAATGAGATCTTGCATCTAAGGGCATGAATAGATTGCATGAAGGCGCGACTCGTGAACTGGGTGTCGTTGTCGGTGATGATCCTTGCCGGAACCCCAAAACGACACACCAATTCTTTCAAGAACTTGATAGCTGACTGAGCAGTCATCTTTCTCCGGCACTCACTTCCGGTCACTTTGTAAACTTGTCGATGGCAAGGAACAAGAATTCAAAGCCCCCGATTGCTCGGGGGAAGGGGTCGAGGATACGGAGCCCCCAGACCAAAAATGGCCATTATAGAGGGATTGTTTGAAGAGCTTGGGCAGGCAGGTGTCTTTTCTTGGAATGGAACTATCCCTGGGTGGTTTTGGTAATTACTAACAACATATAGCTCATTGAACTAATGCTATTTCAAGATGATCATTTCAGAAAGTTCAATGATTGGCATGGCATGGATTAGGAATGTGGACCCCTCAAAATGCTAAGGACACATATTGGCTCAAGCTCAAGACTCTACATTTTCATTTTAGTGATCCAAGATCACATTGAGTCCATAGGAAAAGCCAATACTATTAAAAGGGGATGAGGTGTTGCTTAATGGCTTGCTTGCTCAAAACGATTAGTGATATGCTCCAAAAGCCCTCAACCACTTTCTCATATCCACATATGTCAAAAACCAAAAGTCAAACTCGGCCCTACCGATTTGATCTATCCGGCGCCACCGAGTTCACTTGACATAGCCACTGCCAGACACCCTAGTCACTTCAGTCTCACCGATAGGGATCTCGGTCTCACCGAGATTGCAAACTCTCTGTTTCCCTTCGTAACATTTCGGTCCAACCGAGATGAGCGATCGGTCCCACAGAGTTCGCAATGCAAACTCTCTGTTTCCCTTTCATAATGTTTCGGTCTCACCGAAATGAGCGATTCGGTCCCACCGAGTTTGCTTGACCAACTCTCTGGTTAGGTTATTACCAAAATCGCTCCCACCGAGTTTATGTAATCGGTCTCACCGAGATTAGGTTATGCGCTAAACCTAATGAAATCGGTCCCACCGAGTTGACATGTCGGTCCCACCGAAAAGCCTAACGTTCACATTTTGAACTAAATCGGTCTGACCGAGTTTCATGATTTGGTCACACCGAGTTAGGTGATTTGTGTGTAACGGTTAGATTTTGTGTGGAGGCTATATATAGCCCTTCACCCTTCCTTCATTAGTAAGGAGAGCCATCAGAACGTGCCTACACTTCCAACATACATTTTCTGAGAGAGAACCACCTACTCATGTGTTGAGAGCAAGATATTCCATTCCAACCATATGAATCTTGATCTCTAGCCTTCCCCAAGTTGCTTTCCACTCAAATCATCTTTCCACCAAATCCAAATCCATGAGAGAGTGTTGAGTGTTGGGGAGATTATCATTTGAAGCACAAGAGCAAGGAGTTCATCATCAACACACCATCTATTACCTTTTGGAGAGTGGTGTCTCCTAGATTGGTTAGGTGTCACTTGGGAGCTTCCGACAAGATTGTGGATTTGAACCAAGGAGTATGTACGGGCAAGGAGATCGCCTACTTTGTGAAGATCTACCCTAGTGAGGCAAGTCCTTCGTGGGCGATGGCCTTGGTGGGATGAACAAGGTTGCTTCTTCGTGGACCCTTCGTGGGTGGAGCCCTCCATGGACTCGCGCAACCGTTACCCTTCGTGGGTTGAAGTCTCCATCAACGTGGATGTACGATAGCACCACCTATCGGAACCATGCCAAAAATCTCCGTGTCTACATTGTGTTTGCTCCCTCCAAACTCCTCCCTTTACCTTCATATGCAAATGTTTTACATTTCGTTACTATACTCTTAGACTTGCATGTGTAGGTTAATTGCTTGACTTGTGCTAAGTTGTTAAAATCTACCAAGACTTAAAATTGGGAAAAGGATAGATTTTTATTTGGTCAAGTAGTCTAATCAACCCCCTCTAGTCATACTTTCGATCCTACAATATCAGAGCTTTGGTCTCCATCTGCCTTGATTTTCATAGCTTTTGGTGATCATAGCCTTGGTTTCACAACCTAGGAGAGTATGGCGTCCAGCGAGGGAAATTACCACCGTAGAGGTCCTTACTTTGATGGTACTAATTTTGCTAGTTGGAAGCATAACATGAAAATGCATATTCTTTGACATAACCCTGCCGTTTGGGCTATTGTGTGTATTGGCTTACAAGGTGAAATCTTTGATGGGAGAGAACCGAATCGTGAAGCTAGCGCGGAAGAGTTGAAGATGCTGCAATACAATGCTCAAGCTTGCGATATCCTCTTCAACGGATTGTGCCCCGGATAATTCAACAAAATCAGCCGTCTTGAGAATGCAAAGGAAATTTGGGATACTTTGATTGATATGCACGAGGGTACCGACTCCGTCAAGGAATCCAAATTGGATGTGCTTCAAAGTCAACTTGACAAGTTCAAAATGAAGGATGGTGAAGGTGTCGCTGAAATGTACTCTAGGCTTGCTCTCATCACAAATGAGATTGCCGGTTTAGGAAGTGAGGAGATGACCGATATTCGTCATCAAGAAGATGCTTAGAGCCTTGGATGAAAAATATGATACCGTGTGCAGATTGATCCAAATGATGCCCAATTACAAATATCTCAAGCCAACGGAAGTCATTGGAAGAATTGTTGCTCATGAGATGTCACTCAAGGATAAGGAAGAGCTTCATAACAAGTCAAGTGGTGCTTACAAGGCCTCATGTGATGCTCCTACATCATCAAGTGAGAAACAAGCTTCAATGAAGAATTGAGACTAATGGTGAAGAACTTCAACAAGTTCTACAAGAGTAGAAGCAAGGAAAGAAGTTCCAAGTCAAGGTCCTACAATGACAAAAGATATTCGAGTCGTAAACGTAATTGCTACAATTGTGGAAGACCCGGACACTACTCCAATTAGTGTACGGCTCCCTACAAAGAATATTTACCCAAAAGGAGAAGTAGAAGAGAAGAATCACCACCAAGAGAAAGAAGGAGTAGAGATGATCGTTATGAAAGAAGAACATCTCGGAGAAGCAAGGTTTCAGAAAGGAAGGACAAGTCATCAAGGAGCTACACAAAACAAAGACATCAAGCTCATGTTGGTGAATGGGTATCCAGCTCCGACTCCGACAATCACTCTGAGAGAAGTTATCACTTCGACTCCGAATATATTCAAGATGAAGGTGTTGTCGGTCTAGCACTTGTGTCAACCAACTCCTACGACATATTTGACTCACCAAATGAAGGAATTGGAAGATGCTTCATGTCTAAAGGCCCAAACGTATCACACTCCGAGTTTGTTAATTTCAATAGTGATGAAGATGATTTGCTAGGTGATGATGATTTACTTGTTGACAACTCTAGTGATGAAAACTATGATGAACATGCTATTAATCATGCTAATCAAGATAAAACGAAATGCTGATAATAAGGAGATTGAGTGTCAAACTAAAGAACTAAACACTCTTAAGTTTGCTCATGAAACTACCTTGGAAAATCATCAAGAGCTTTTAAAGACTCATGAGAAGCTATGCTTTGAAAAGCTCAACCTTGAGCAAGAGCATGCCACAAGTAAAATCTAGCAACAAGAGTAAGAAATATTCTTCTTGTAGTAGTAACAATAATCATGTCAAATCCAATATTGTTGCTTCTAGTAGTTCTCTTGATTCCACTGATGATTCTCTTAGCCAAGTAACACTTGAGCAAGAAAATAGCTTATTGAAGGGAATTATAGAGAAAGATGTTTACAAGAGCCTTGCCGGGAGTAAGCAATTTGAGAAAATTGTACGCAAGCAAGGAAGGCACTGGAAGAATCAAGGTATTGGTTTTGAATGAAAGTTCAATGCCAATGGATTTGAGTGGGAAGAAGATCAATACCGTAAGACGAAGTTTGTTCCTCAACAAAAGAAGTATGATCCTACTTCTTCCCAAGGGACACAAGCTCAAGATGATCTTCCACCACAAAACCACAAGCAAAAGGGCAAGGAAAAGCTTCAAGAGGAGATTGATGAATTTGAAGAAGCTCATAAGGCCTTGGTCAAGTGGGTTCCCAAGACTACATCAAGTTCTACTTCATCGAGTACGACTACAACTCCAAGGATTCCCATCAAGATGATGTGGATCCTGAAGAAGAAGAACTAGAGAGTTCTTGAGGGTGACTCCGCCAACATACTACACTCATATCATTTTGGCGAGGAGAAGTGCAAACAACTTCCACAACTTGCACTAGTTCAAGGAGTCACAAACCCTCTTGTTGGTAAGACAAGGGACAAGGTAACCTAATGCTTCCATCGACATCATATTGTGTGTATATCACTCTATGTCTATGGATATCCTTGTTTGTTCCTTGTGGGACTAACCCGTGTAGGTATTGAAAGTGCAACTCACTCCAATGGATTGCTCCAAATGATCTATATCAACATTGAGCATCCACATCTTCAACATCTACATGAAGTCATCATCGACAAAACCCAAGGTTAGTTCATCCCTCTTAGGGGGGATATCACATCTAGGGGGAGCTTTACTCTAAGAATTGAGCTAAAGCAACTCTAATGGTGTGAACACAACAATGCTTTATGTAAAAGTGGTAACCCCACTTGTGCTTAAACGATGAGTATGACCTACGATCAAATGTTCTCATTTGACTCCTCAGTAAATATACTCATATATAGATGACCTAGTCATCGCAAATTGCTTGATAGATGCTAGAGTGTTTGTGCATGCTTTGTCACATATTTCATTTGCCATTTTATTGTGTGAGCATGTTGATTGCATATTTTACTCATTCGAGGACATCCACTTGTTGTTTTGATTGTTTGGCCTTTTCTCTTTTGCCAAGTGGATGGACAAGAATGCCTAAGAACTTCCTCTAGCTATCTATGCTTTTCTCGTCTCAAACTCTATTCATGCTACATCACAAAGTTTGATCAAGTCAGATTCAAACCACTCGGTGTGAGGAGCACTCGGAGTCCCCGATTCGTCATAGACTTAAACTTCCAAAACCTCTCTGTGCATTTCGGTCTGACCAATCCATCCACTTCCGTCACACCAAGTTCACTGAGTTGATCTAGGTTTTCAATCTCGGTGCAACCGATTTGAACTTTTCAGTCACACCAAGTTGCAGTAACCACTTGCGATTCTGCACCTCGGTGCCACTGAGTTGTTCCACTCGGTCACACCGATAGGGTCAGGATATATATACCCACGGGGGAGATTTTGGAAATTTCTTCAAACCTCCTCAGCCCGCGCGTGTCCTGCTCTGCCGTCTCAGGTCTCCGGATCGTCTCCTCGTCGCCAGTGACCTCCCGCCGCTGGTTTTCGTCGCCGTCAACGGGATTCAACACCACCGTTGTCGCCGTAGCGAACTCACCGCCGAACTAGGGTATGAGTTTGATCTTTTGTGCTAATTCCTTACTCTGATTCTTAGCACAATGCAATACCATGTTCTTTACCACGTATGAGATCAATCTATCCAGAGAAAACTTCTTTTATGTTAGGTTTGATTTGAAAATTTAGGGTTAGATTTCCGCCGAACTCATCTCGGAGCGACCGAGTTGTAGAAATCGGTCTCACCGATTTGGCTTAGGCCATGGCACTTGCACTTTTCGGTCTGACCGAAAGTTGCAAATCCGTGCGACCGAGTTCGACTCTCTGCGAAACCCTAGCAATCTCGGAGCCACCGAATTGTGACTCAGTCTGACCGAGGTCACTAGTTTAGACTCCAAAAGTTGCTTTGATGTCACCGAGTTTAACAAATCTATAGCTCCGAAATGCTTTCTGTGGAGAACTAAAACTAAGTTTTGGACTCATCTGTTTTGCAAAAAACTCTGCACTTTGTGATGCTCATCCACTCTACCTCATCTATATCTATTCACAGGGTCTGTTGTCAGTTTGCTTGCCAGAATGTCTGACCAGAGCGATAGCCAGCACAAATCAGTAGAGCAAGTGCACATGACTGAGGACACTAGTCCCTCAAGCAGCTATGATGAGGGCAGCAGGAGCACTCCAAGCAATCTGCCCAAGGCAGCCACCAGATCAAGGAAGAAGAAAACCTCAGATTTTGAGGATGAGGACTATGTGGGTGTTGAGGAAGAAGTAAGCTCCAAAAAGAAAGTGCTGAAGAAGGAATATGGTACTGGTGCTACAACAAAGCCTGGATTGCATAAGAAGGCCCCTGCCAAGAGGGTGCCAACCATAAAGGTCAGGGCCTCAACTGTTGAAACTTCTAAGACAATTGAAGAGGCTGCTGGAGAGAGCAAGAAAAGGAAAGAGAGGGTCAAGAAGACCACTGCCAGAGTCATTGGGAGATCCTCTATCATGAGAGATCCAGCTGAAGAAGATGAAGAGGAATAGGATGCTGCACCAGCACCCAAGTCCCAAAGCTTATGGGGGATGCTATTAAGTCAGGGGTTGCTCCTTCAAAGCCCAAGACTGCCCCCAAGGCTGCTGCTCAAGCTCAAAAGACTTCTAAGCCCACGAGAAGCACCACGAACATTCCAGCTGAAGAGAAGAAGAAGTCCCTAGTGCCTGAGATGGAAGAAGAAGATGCTAAAGCTCAAGTGCTAAGGAAACTTAAGCCAAAGATTCCAGATCACACAGGAAGGATGCATGTCTGAGACTTTGGAGACAGTCTGATCCCTATGCTGTGAGGAGGAGGACTGCAGTGGACTATAGGTTCCACACCATGGAACAATAGGATTTCTATGAGACCATTCTGCTGGACAAGAAGCCTATAGTTTGTGATATGAAATGGGTTGATTGGGAATTCATTTATGAGAATGAAGACTATTTTCCCGGTGTACATGAGAACTTCAAATCATGTGGTGTTGACAAATTTGTGGGTCAAGAGCTGACCAAATGGAATGATGAACTCATCATGCAATTCTACTTCACTGCTCATTTTTATCCAGATGGTAGGATTGTGTGGATGTCTGAGGGTACAAGGTACCAGTCAATTATTGATGAGTGGGCCAAGCTGATAAGTGCCCCTGAAAATCATGAGGATGATTTGGATGTGTATGCCAAGAAGAAGAAAGACCACAACTCTATGGCCAACATGTACAAAGAGATCCCAGACAAAGCTTTGGAAATACACAAGCTTGGATCTGTACATTACTTGTTGTCTGGTCTAGCAACAATCAACACAATCTTGACGTATACATTGTTGCCCAAATATGGAGATCACAAGATGATCAGAGGCCATTCTATCAACTTGCTGCAGATATTTGATGTGCCTCAGAAATTCAAGGTCATGAGTCTGATTGTTGAAACAATCAAAAGGACAGCTGCTAATCAAAAGAGATATTGTGGGTATGCTCCACATATTTAGGTGCTCATCAACTCCAAGATGGGCACAAGCACTTATTTGTTGGACAAGGAGAACTTACCCTTGAGACCATAATTTGAGGATAACACAGTTGTGATGAATGAGGATGATCCCACATCAGTGCAAGCACAAGAGAAGAGAGCAAAGGAAAAGGCCAAGAAAGTTGCAAAAATGCCAAGTGTTGAGGAGGCATCTCAAGTTTTACTGAAGTCAAAACAAGATCAGATTGCATATCTAATTCAAGCAACTTTGAGGATTGAGAAGGGCTTGTCCACCCTGAACAAGAATCAGGAGAGCTTGGAGAGGTTCATAGAGACCAAATTTTATGATCTTGATCTTAAGGTAACTGAGATGTAGTCAGCCGTTGAGCAGTTCCAGGAGGAAGTACAAGAGAGGAAAGGGTAGGCTACTACAGATGCTTTTCGAAGAGTGCCCAGAGATCAGAGATCTGCTCTAGTGCTAGTGCCTAACACTAGAGCAACTACTTTAGCACCAGCAGCAATAGCTTCAGCGCCACCTCCAGTTGCCACTCCACAAGCTCCAACATCATCTACTGACGCCTTCGTCCTTGGAGTCCTCTCAACACCACCTCTCGAAGATCAAGCCTAGAGAGATGCATAGCACCATGCATTTTCAAACTTTTTGGTAACTTGTTGCCAAAGGGGGAGAAATGTATAGATCATAGGCTTCGAGAGAGAGTGTTTTGCTTCTTTGTCTCTCTTGCCATTTTGTTTGATACCATTTGTGTGTGCTCGTTTGATACTCTTTATGTCTGTGTGTGAGATACTTGTATGATCATGTGTTTGATCATATTCAACTTTAATACTTGCTTGGATGATATTATCTTTTCTATCTCATATATGATCATTCAATTTGCTTGGTGATGAGTGCATGTTTTAATTCCTATCATTCTGAGCGCTCCACCAAGATGTATGTGACATGGAAGAGTAACCCGTGATCCAAATCGATTGTGCATTTGCATTCAAACGCAAATTTCAAATAAAGCACAAAATTAGGGGGAGCTCTTGCTTATCACATACTTCTCAAAGCGACGATGTACTTTAAATCTTATTATCATTTGTTGAAGCTTTGATCTATATGTTGTCATCAATTACCAAAAAGTGGGAGATTGAAAGTGCAACTATCCCTGGGTGGTTTTGGTAATTACTAACAACATATAGCTCATTGAACTAATGCTATTTCAAGATGATCATTTCAGAAAGTTCAATTATTGGCATGGCATGGATTAGGAATGTGGACCCCTCAAAATGCTAAGGACACATATTGGCTCAAGCTCAAGACTCTAAATTTTCATTTTACTGATCCAAGATCACATTGAGTCCATAGGAAAAGCCAATACTATTAAAAGGGGATGAGGTGTTGCTTAATGGCTTTCTTGCTCAAAATGCTTAGCGATATGCTCCAAAAGCCCTCAACCACATATGTCCCAAACCAAAAGTCAAACTCGGCCCTACCGATTTGATCTATCCGGCGCCACCGATTTCACTTGACATAGCCACTGCCAGAAACCCTAGTCACTTCGGTCTCACCGAGATTGCAAACTCTCTGTTTGCCTTCGTAACGTTTCGGTCCAACCGAGATGAGCGATCGGTTCCACCGAGTTTGCAATGAAAACTCTCTATTTCCCTTTCGTAACGTTTCGGTCTCACCGAAATGAGCGATTCGTTCCCACCGAGTTTGCCTAACCAACTCTCTGGTTAGATTATTACCAAAATCGGTCCCACCGAGTTTGTGTAATCGGTCTCACTGAGATTACGTTATGCCCTAACCCGAATGAAATCGGTCCCACCGAGTTCCGTGATTCGGTCACACCGAGTTTGGTGATTTGTGTGTAACGGCTAGATTTTATGTGGAGGCTATATATACCCCTCCACCCTTCCTTCATTAGTAAGGAGAGCCATCAGAACGTGCCTACACTTCCAACATACATTTTCTGAGAGAGAACCACCTACTCATGTGTTGAGAGCAAGATATTCCATTCCAACCATATGAATCTTGATCTCTAGCCTTCCCCAAGTTGCTTTCCACTCAAATCATCTTTCCACCAAATCCAAATCCGTGAGAGAGAGTTGAGTGTTGGGGAGACTATCATTTGAAGCACAAGAGCAAGGAGTTCATCATCAACACACCATCTATTACCTTTTGGAGAGTGGTGTCTCCTAGATTGGTTAGGTCTCACTTGGGAGCCTCCGACAAGATTGTGGAGTTGAACCAAGGAGTTTGTACGGGCAAGGAGATCGCCTACTTCGTGAAGATCTACCCTAGTGAGGCAAGTCCTTCGTGGGCGATGGCCATGGTGGGATAGAAAAGGTTGCTTCTTCGTTGACCCTTCGTGGGTGGAGCCCTCCGTGGACTCGCGCAACCATTACCCTTCATGGCTTGAAGTCTCCATCAACGTGGATGTACGATAGCACCACCTATCGGAACCACACCAAGAATCTCCATGTCTACATTGAGTTTGCTCCCTCCAAACTCCTCCCTTTACCTTCATATGCAAATGTTTTACATTCCGCTGCTATACTCTTAGACTTGCATGTGTAGGTTGATTGCTTGACTTGTGCTAAGTTGTCAAAATCTGCCAAGACTTAAAATTGAGAAGTGGATAGATTTTTATTTGGTCAAGTAGTCTAATCACCCCCCTCTAGACATACTTTCGATACTATAGCTTCACATTTTGTGACTAGCTCGACCGCATCTTGGAGGGCTGTGGGCCAATAGAATCCTTCCCGAAATGCTTTCCCAACTAATGCCCTTGATCCAATGTGGGAGCCGCACATTCCTCTGTGAATCTCAGCCATCAGTTCCTTTCCTTCTTCCCGGCAGACACACTTCAATTTCACACCATTGGGACTTCTTCTATACAGAGTGTCATCGACAAACTGATACATAGTGGCCCTCCGGGCTACTTATTCAGCTTCATCTTGGTCGCTGGGAAGCTCTCCGGTTTGGAGGAAGTGGACAATGTGCCTTGCCCAAGTTGGAGCCTGGGGCTCGGCAACGAGGACTAGCGGCACCTCCTCTACCGCGGGAGCACTGGTCTTGTTCGCGGGGTCCATGGGCCTGGCTGGAGGGGGTGGTCCGGCAGGCTGTGAGGAGTTGTTTCCGGCAAGGTCTCTGCTAGGAGCGGACGGCTGTACCGGGAGAGGCTTACCATAGTCCAACTTTCTCCTCTTCCGGGCCATTGTTGCTGGGGATACGGAGGGCTGAGTGAGATGGAGAACAAAAGTTCCTGGTTCCACAGGAAGCTTCTGCGAAGCACACTTTGACAGATGATCAGCTATGCTGTTTTCCGCATGGGGTACATGCTCTGTTTGCAATCCGTCAAAGCACTCCTCCAATTTCCTGACTTCCTCGACGTATGCCTCCATCAATGGCTTTGATAATCCTTGTTGACTTGTCTCACCACAAGCTGTGAATCTCCTCGAATGATCAGCTTCTTAATTCCCAATTCCACTGCAATCCTGAGCCCGGCAAGGAGCCCTTCATACTCAGCTGTATTGTTGGTTGCTTCTTTCTGGGCAAAATGCATTTGAACGACGTACTTCAAGTGCTCCCTGGAGGAGGCGACAAGAAGCACGTCAGCTCTTGCACCTTGTAGGGAAAAAGCACCATCAAAATACACAATCCATTCTTGGGGCGATTCCTTGCCTAGAATAACTGTCTCTGTCACTTCCTCATCAGGGGTTGGCGTCCATTCCGCAATAAACTCTGCGAACACCCTACTCTGAATAGTTGATGTGCTCTCAAACTTCAAACCAAAGCTGGATAACTCCAAAGCCCACTCCACTATTCTGCCGGTAGCCTCAGGGTTTCGGAGTATCCTTTGCAACGGAAAATGAGTAACAACCGTGATCACATGGGCTTGGAAGTAGTGGCAAAGTTTCCTTGAGGCCATAATGAGACCAAAGATCAACTTCTGCTCGCCAGAGTACCTCGATCTAGCCCCCTATAACAAGGAGCTGACGAAGTACACTGGGCGCTGCACCACTTTCTTCCTTGCCGCGTCCTTGGGGTTGCTCTCATTGCCGTGCTCATTGTTGTCTTGATCCTTATCTAACTCTGCCGGTCTCTGCTCACTTTCTGCCTCATCCACTTCTCTCTGCCCTACCAAGGCCACACTGACCACTTGGTTGGTTGCCGCCAAGTATAGAAACAACGGCTCCTGGGGCTTGGGAGCAACCAAGGTAGGCACAGAGGACAAGTAGGCCTTCAACTCTTGCAAAGCTGCATCTGCTTCTGAAGTCCACTTCATAGGACCGGCCTTCTTCAAAATTTTGAAGAACGGCAGGGCGCGCTCGGCAGACTTGGAGATGAATCTTCTTAGCGTGGCAACACATCCTGTCAGATGCCTCACAGCCTTAACTGTCCTTGGCGCCTGGATTTGCTCGATGGCCTTGATCTTTTCGGGGTTGGCTTCGATCCTACGATGGGATACAAAGAACCCAAGCAACTTGCCGGAGGGAACACCAAATACACACTTCTCCGGATTGAGCTTCAGATTGATCTTACGTAGATTAGCAAACGTCTCCTCCAAATCTTGAATAAGGGTGGCCTTATCCTTGGTCTTGACCACAATATCATCCATATAGGCTTCTATGTTTCTGTGCAACTGTGGCTCAAAACCAATCTGGATTGCCCTTGCAAAAGTGGACCCGGCGCTCTTTGATCCGAATGGCATGCGGACAAAGCAGTACGTACCACATGGAGTGATGAACGACGTCTTCTCTTCATCTTCCTTGGACATGAAGATTTGGTGATACCCAGAGTATGCATCCAGAAAGGAGAGAAATCACAACCTGAAGTGGAATCCACAATCTGGTCGATGTGCGGCAAGGGAAATGGGTCTTTTAGGCAAGCTTTGTTGAGATCTGTGAAATCGATGCAAAGCCTCCACTTCTCGTTAGCCTTTCGGACTACCACTGGATTTGCCAACCACATGGGGTGCAGTACTCCTCTGACCGAACCAGCTGCCTCAAGTTTCTTGATCTCTTCTGCGATGAACTGCTACCTCTCCAAGGCCTGCTTCCGGAATTTCTGCTTGACAGGTCGGGCATGTGGGAAGACAACAAGGTGGTGCTCGATTATCTCCCTAGGAACACCGGGGATATCAGATGGTTGCCAGGCAAACACATCAATATTCGCCCGCAGCAAGTCAATGAGCGTGCTTTCCTATTTGTCATCGAGGGTGGCGCTGATAGTGAAAGTACCATCAACGCCAGCCAGCCCTGCCGGGACCTTCTTCACTTGGGGTGCGGTGACCTTGGATCTCTTGCTATTTGAACACTCCGGCATGACGTCAACGGGTGTCGTGCACTCGGTGGGGCCACGCTTCCTGGACTCTTTGCCGAAGTCCCTACAATCTCTCATCTTTCCTTTACTTTCCTTAGCGGGAGCTGCCGCTGCCATTGTCTCTGCCGCGACCGCGTCCTGGTACATCTTGTCCACACAAATGATCACATCCTTCTCATCCGATGGGATGGTGATGACTCCTAGTGGCCCAGGCATCTTCAAGGTATTGTAGGCATAGTGGGATGCCACCATGAACTTAGCCTGGGCCGGGCGTCCAAAAATCCCATTGTACGCCAGGGGGAGATCAACCACATCAAACACAATCCTCTCAGTCCAGTAGTTCAGTTCTCCCCCAAACGTTACCGGCAACGTTATCTTTCCCTTAGGATGGCTCCTGCCGGGATTAACTCCTTGAAACATGCCGGTAACCTCCTAGCTCTTCCTCTCCTATTTGAAGCTTGCTGATAACTGCCGGGGAAATCAGATTCAACCCGGCCCCACCGTCCACCAGCATCTTTGTGACCTTGAGGTTGTGAATTGTCTGAGAGACCAACAATGGCAAACACCTACCGCAGTAGTGCGGCTAGGATGATCCTCCTTGTCAAAGATGATGGGTGTACGGGACCATTTGCGCGGCTTCCGGGCCTCTGGCGCTGGTTCCACGACATTGACTTCTCGTGCCCACCGTTTGAGCTGGCGGTGAGAAGTGTGCACAGATGCACCTCTGTCAATGCACAGGGCGTCCGTGGCCTTCTGAAACTCCTGCTCACTGGTTTCCTCTTCATCCCCTCCATTACTCTCATCATCACAGGTTTCCTTCTCTTGACCTCTGGCGGGATTTCCTTGGTCATGAAAGGGTTTGCTGGGGCGATTTACTTCACCACCTCGGCCCTTGCCGCCAACAACATTCTGACCTTTTTCCTTATCAAGCTTCTCATACTTTGCTCTCTGTTTCTGGACAAGCTGCTCAACCTGATAAAACTCTTGAAGGTCGTGGCCCTTGGTCCGATGAACCTTGCAGTACGACCTGAAGGAAATATGCCCTAGAGGCAATAATAAAGTTGTTATTTTATATTTCCTTATATCATGATAAATGTTTATCCATGCTAGAATTGTATTAACTGGAAACTTGATAAATGTGTGGATACTGTCGGTGTTAAAACCGGCAGATCTCGGGTAGGGGATCCCGAACTATGCGTCTGTGGATCAATGGTAACAGGAACGAAGGAGACGATGTTTTACCCAGGTTCAGGCCCTCTTAATGGAGGTAAAAACCTACATCCTACTCTTGTTTATATTGATGGAGTATCAAGTACAGAGTTGATCTACCTCAAGATCATATGTTACGATCTAATCCCTAGAGGTCTGATGAATAATGTCATAATGATCTATCGACTAGCCTGGCCTTGGCTTATATAATGCACCGGAGGCCTAGGATAACAAGAGTCCTAGTCGAATACGTTGGTGGAGAGGAGTCCTTGTCTTGATCATCTAGCCTTGTGGAATCTTCGTCGTGTGCGGCATGGGATGCCCGAAGTGGCCCATGAGTGAACCGCCATGGGGGTCCTCGGCCCGATCCAGCTGTTCGGGAGACGATGTGGTGAGTACCCCCTAGTCCAGGACACCGTCAGTAGCCCCTGAACCGGTCTTCAAGTTGGGGACGCTCCTCGATTCTTCCGAACTGTTCTTCATCTTCGGTCCTCGGTCTTGAAAACTGGTTCAACAAATCTTCTTATCTTTCATCTTGAGGATCACTGAAGTAAATCATCCGAGGAGCCCCTTTAAGTTATTGGCCGTTATCAATGGCTTGTTATTTTTACGCCCACCTCGGGTTTGAAGTGATTCCCGTGCGGCGGTATCCTCTCGCGCCCGAGCTCCAACGCCGGACTGCACTCGAGGTATCTTCTACAGCCAAGCACCAACGCCGGACCGATTCCGAGCTCAATTGTCGGAATGTATCCGAGCTCCAACACCGGACTGTATCCGAGGTGTCATAGATTACCTTGGTCTTGAAAAAGTTAAAAGAGTTCAAATGAGCTTAATGCCGGAGATGCCCTCTATGGAGGCAGCCACTTGCAACCGAGCTTTATGCCGGACTGCTTTCGAGGTATCTTTTGCGGTCGAGCACCAACGCCGGACTATATCCGAGGTGGTGCACCACGCCGGCCATGTGCTGATTGTTATGAATTCGATTCCGAATTGTGCAATGTATTCTCTGCCGAGATGTATAGCCAGTAGCCCTCAAGGTGCGTGTTGGCCTAATATCCGGGATGCACCTGAAGGATAAAATCAAACCGCTGACCCTAGTAGCCCCTGAGACTCAGGTCGTTTCGTAAAATCAGCCTGAGGATCAATTCCCAGCTCGGCAGCATACTTAGGAACGTGATGTAATATATTAGAGGAAATAGTGATCGGCGAACAGGCCCTTGAGAGAGGGTTTTGAGAAGTCACCGTAATATATTAGCTTGATGGCGGATAAGTCCCAGATGGTACCTATTGTTGTCTGAAGACGCGCTTGCGCATAGTCCGGTCCAGCCGAACATTGAGCACTTTGAATTTTTTGCATTGAATAGGAAATGCAGTAGCCCCCAAGACACTGGTCGGGTGGCAACACCAGATCAGAGGATCGATGTGCCCCTTTAATATTAGTGAATGATAAGCCCGAAGACCAGTAGCCCCCGAGCCTTAATGCGGGCACGGGTGGCCGAATTAAGGATCGATATCCCAAGTAAAATCACAAATTATGTGTAATGATTCTATGTATCCAAGTACTTTACATCATTAATGCTCGGATCCGCACCGTACAAAACTTTGTTGACCAACCATCGGCTTCAACCTCCTCGGCCAGAAGCCGGGGACTGTTTTTCCTACTTTATAAAGCCGTTATAAGGGCAAAGATTTATGGAAAACAAGGCAATCCGGCCATACGGTTTTATAAACAAAGGTATGAAGAGAGATATGAAAACATCTTCCAAAAAAATAATCCCACTATCGGTTCCTTTCTTTCGGTTCTCATGCTGATCATGATCATGAAACCCCACCTCCAATCAACGTGGGAGGAAAATATTGAGGATTTAGTTCGGGGAAAGTTCCCTAAATCTATGGTATTAATGAACCAAAATTTTCACTTCCGTCATTGCCGACCAATTATATCCTTTAAGATCGCTAGCTTTCGTCTTCACCCAGTCTGAGGTACTAACTCGGATGACCCGGTAGTAACAATCACAGAGATGCTCCCTTTACCGCCTAGCCGAACAATCGGGAACGTAGGGGTAAGCACAGGAGCCAGGCAACCCAGCTTGGCCAAAATCTTAAGTCAAATTGATGCATATTTATGGCTTTATAACAATGATTGCGGAAGGCAGCCCTCGTATATTAAATACAAACGCCGATGATATGTTTATTTTGAATCCGTTGCGACCGTTTATCAGTTGAAAGTGGCCCATCGTCGGCTTCCACCCCATTGTAGCTGCTACGCAGGGTGTTTTCGCGATAACAAAACAACCCTTAGCCAACATCTCGGTGCCCGAAGGCAGTTGTGTTAGCATAAACGAGGCAATCAGATATGCGGGCTTTATAACGTTCACTTAGTCATAGGAGTTTAAAATTGGGAGCCAGTAACTAGCCCCCGGTTAGTGTTCGGCGACAGTCGAGGTCAAGCCGTAAACACTTCGGCCAATGTTACGAACGCCGTCATTTAACACGGGGTGACCTCTATCGATCTTATAGTTTAATACAGTCATCGGATCGCTGACCAGTTTACGCTTATTGTGACAGTCAGTTTTCGGCTTTCTCCATGGAGGCGCTGAAGGAAATATGCCCTAGAGGCAATAATAAAGTATTATTTATTTCCTTATATCATGATGAATGTTTATTATTCATGCTAGAATTGTATTAACCGGAAACATAATACATGTGTGAATACATAGACAAACAGAGTGTCACTAGTATGCCTCTACTTGACTAGCTCGTTAATCAAAGATGGTTATGTTTCCTAGCCATAGACATGAGTTGTCATTTGATTAACAGGATCACCTCATTACGAGAATGACGTGATTTACTTGACCCATTCCGTTAGCTTAGCACTCGATCGTTTAGTATGTTGCTATTGCTTTCTTCATGACTTATACATGTTCCTATGACTATGAGATTATGCAACTCCCGTTTACCGGAGGAACACTTTGTGTGCTACCAAATGTCACAACGTAACTGGGTGATTATAAAGGTGCTCTACAGGTGTATCCAAAGGTACTTGTTGGGTTGGCGTATTTCGAGATTAGGATTTGTCACTCCGATTGTCGAAGAGGTATCTCTGGGCCCACTCAGTAATACACATCACTTTAAAGCCTTGCAAGCATTGTGGCTAATGAGTTAGTTGCGGGATGATGTATTACGGAACGAGTAAAGAGACTTGCCGGTAACGAGATTGAACTAGGTATCGAGATACCGACGATCGAATCTCGGGCAAGTAACATACCGATGACAAAGGGAGCAACGTATGTTGTTATGTGGTCTGACCGATAAAGATCTTCGTAGAATATGTGGGAACCAATATGAGCATTCAGGTTCCGCTATTGGTTATTGACCGGAGAGGTGTCTCGGTCATGTCTACATAGTTCTCGAACCCGTAGGGTCCGCATGCTTAAAGTTACGATGACAGTTTTATTATGAGTTTATATGTTTTGATGTACCAAAGGTTGTTCGGAGTTCCGGATATGATCACGGACATGACGAGGAGTCTCGAAATGGTCGAGAGATAAAGATTGATATATTGGACGACTATATTCGGACACCGGAATTGTTCCGGAGAAGTTTCGGATAAAACCGGAGTGCCGGAGGGGTTACCGGAACCCCCCGGGGAAGTATTGAGCCTTAGTGGGCCTGAGGGGAGAGAGAGCGCAGCAGCCCAGGAGGTGGCGCGCCCCCTCCCATGGGGAGTCCAAATTGGACTAGGGGAGGGGGCGCGGCCCCTCTTTCCCTCTCCCTCTCCCTCTCTTTCCTTCCCCCTTCTCTCTTCCTAGTTGGACTAGGAAAGGGGAGTCCTACTCGTACTAGGAGGAGGACTCCCCCCCCCCTCCTTGGCGCGCCCCAAGGGCCGGCCGGCCTCTCCCTCGCTCCTTTATATACGGGGGCAGGGGGGCACCTCTGAACACACAATTGATATACGATGTTTTAGCCGTGTGCGGTGCCCCCCTCCAACATATTACACCTCGATAATATCGTTGCGGAGCTTAGGCGAAGCCCTGCGTCGGTAGAACATCATCATCGTCACCACGCCGTCGTGCTGACGAAACTCTCCCTCAACACTCGACTGGATCGGAGTTCGAGGGACGTCATCGAGCTGAACGTGTGCTGAACTCGGAGGTGCCGTGCGTTCGGTACTTGATCGGTCAGATCGTGAAGACGTACGACTACATCAACCGCGTTGTGTTAACGCTTCCGCTTTCGGTCTACGAGGGTACGTGGACAACACTCTCCCCTCTCGTTGCTATGCATCACGATGATCTTGCGTGTGCGTAGGAAATTTTTTGAAATTACTACGTTCCCCAACAGTGGCATCCGAGCCTGGTTTTATGCGTTGATGCTATGCACGAGTAGAACACAAGTGAGTTGTGGGCGATATAAGTCATACTGCTTACCAGCATGTCATACTTTGGTTCAGCGGTATTGTGAGATGAAGCGGCCCGGACCGACATTACGCGTACGCTTACGCGAGACTGGTTTCACCGTTGCGAGCACTCGTTGCTTAAAGGTGACTGGCGGGTGTCTGTCTCTCTCACTTTAGTTGAACCGAGTGTGGCTACGCCCGGTCCTTGCGAAGGTTAAAACAGCACCAACTTGACAAACTATCGTTGTGGTTTTGATGCGTAGGTAAGAACGGTTCTTGCTAAGCCCGTAGCAGCCACGTAAAACTTGCAACAACAAAGTAGAGGACGTCTAACTTGTTTTTGCAGGGCATGTTGTGATGTGATATGGTCAAGACATGATGCTATATTTTATTGTATGAGATGATCATGTTTTGTAACCGAGTTATCGGCAACTGGCAGGAGCCATATGGTTGTCGCTTTATTGTATGCAATGCAATCGCCATGTAATTGTTTTACTTTATCACTAAGCGGTAGCGATAGTCGTAAAAGCAATAGTTGGCGAGACGACAACGATGCTACGATGGAGATCAAGGTGTCGAGCCGGTGACGATGGTGATCATGACGGTGCTTCGGAGATGGAGATCACAAGCACAAGATGATGATGGCCATATCATATCACTATATTGATTGCATGTGATGTTTATCTTTTATGCATCTTATCTTGCTTTGATTGACGGTAGCATTATAAGATGATCTCTCACTAAAATTTCAAGATAAAAGTGTTCTCCCTGAGTATGCACCGTTGCCAAAGTTCGTCGTGCCCAGACACCACGTGATGATCGGGTGTGATAAGCTCTACGTCCATCTACAACGGGTGCAAGCCAGTTTTGCACACGCAGAATACTCAGGTTAAACTTGACGAGCCTAGCATATGCAGATATGGCCTCGGAACACGGAGACCGAAAGGTCGAGCGTGAATCATATAGTAGATATGATCAACATAGTGATGTTCACCATTGAAAACTACTCCATTTCACGTGATGATCGGTTATGGTTTAGTTGATTTGGATCACGTAATCACTTAGATGATTAGAGAGATGTCTATCTAAGTGGGAGTTCTTAAGTAATATGATTAATAGAACTTAAATTTATCATGAACTTAGTACCTGATAGTATCTTGCTTGTCTATGTCAATTGTAGATAGATGGCCCGTGCTGTTGTTCCGTTGAATTTTAATGCGTTCCTTGAGAAAGCAAAGTTGAAAGATGATGGTAGCAATTACACGGACTGGGTCCGTAACTTGAGGATTATCCTCATTGCTGCACAGAAGAATTACGTCCTGGAAGCACCGCTGGGTGCCAGGCGTCCTGCAAGAGCAACACCAGAAGTTATGAACGTCTGGCAGAGCAAAGCTGATGACTACTCGATAGTTCAGTGTGCCATGCTTTACGGCTTAGAACCGGGTCTTCAACGATGTTTTGAACGTCATGGAGCATATGAGATGTTCCAGGAGTTGAAGTTAATATTTCAAGCAAATGCCCGGATTGAGAGATATGAAGTCTCCAATAAGTTCTACAGCTGCAAGATGGAAGAGAATAGTTCTGTCAGTGAGCATATACTCAAAATGTCTGGGTATAATAATCACTTGATTCAACTGGGAGTTAATCTTCCGGATGATAGCGTCATTGACAGAATTCTTCAATCACTGCCACCAAGCTACAAGAGCTTTGTGATGAACTATAACATGCAAGGGATGAATAAGACAATTCCCGAGCTCTTCGCAATGCTAAAGGCAGCGGAGGTAGAAATCAAAAAGGAGCATCAAGTGTTGATGGTCAGTAAAACCACTAGTTTCAAGAAAAAGGGCAAAGGGAAGAAGAAGGGGAACTTCAAGAAGAACAGCAAGCAAGTTGCTGTTCAGGAGAAGAAACCCAAGTCTGGACCTAAGCCTGAAACTGAGTGCTTCTACTGCAAGCAGACTGGTCACTGGAAGCGGAACTGCCCCAAGTATTTGGCGGATAAGAAGGATGGCAAGGTTAACAAAGGTATATGTGATATACATGTTATTGATGTGTACCTTACCAGAGCTCGCAGTAGCACCTGGGTATTTGATACTGGTTCTGTTGCTAATATTTGCAACTCGAAACAGGGACTACGGATTAAGCGAACACTGGCTAAGGACGAGGTGACGATGCGCGTGGGAAATGGTTCCAAAGTCGATGTGATCACCGTCGGCACGCTACCTCTACATCTACCTTCGGGATTAGTATTAGACCTAAATAATTGTTATTTGGTGCCAGCGTTAAGCATGGACATTATATCTGGATCTTGTTTGATGCGAGACGGTTATTCATTTAAATCAGAGAATAATGGTTGTTCTATTTATATGAATAATACCTTTTATGGTCATGCACCCTTGAAGAGTGGTCTATTTTTAATGAATCTCGGTAGTAGTGACACACATATTCATAATGTCGAAGCCAAAAGATGCAGAGTTGATAATGATAGTGCAACTTATTTGTGGCACTGCCGTTTAGGTCATATCGGTGTAAAGCGCATGAAGAAACTCCATACTGATGGACTTCTGGAATCACTTGATTATGAATCACTTGGTACTTGCGAACCGTGTCTCATGGGCAAGATGACTAAAACACCGTTCTCCGGAACTATGGAGAGAGCAACTGATTTGTTGGAAATCATACATACAGATGTATGTGGTCCGATGAATATTGAGGCTCGTGGCGGATATTGTTATTTTCTCACCTTCACAGATGATTTGAGAAGATATGGGTATATCTACTTAATGAAACATAAGTCTGAAACATTTGAAAGGTTCAAAGAATTTCAGAGCGAAGTTGAAAATCATCGTAACAAGAAAATAAAGTTTCTACGATCAGATCGTGGAGGAGAATATTTGAGTTACGAGTTTGGCCTACATTTGAAACAATGCGGAATAGTTTCGCAACTCACGCCACCCGGAACACCACAGCGTAATGGTGTGTCCGAACGTCGAAATCGTACTTTACTAGATATGGTGCGATCTATGATGTCTCTTACTGATTTACCGCTATCGTTTTGGGGTTATGCTTTAGAGACGGCTGCATTCACTCTAAATAGGGCACCATCGAAATCCGTTGAGACGACGCCTTATGAACTATGGTTTGGCAAGAAACCAAAGTTGTCGTTTCTTAAAATTTGGGGTTGCGATGCTTATGTGAAGAAACTTCAACCTGATAAGCTCGAACCCAAATCGGAGAAATGTGTCTTCATAGGATACCCAAAGGAGACTGTTGGGTACACCTTCTATCACAGATCCGAAGGCAAGACATTCGTTGCAAAGAATGGATCCTTTCTAGAGAAGGAGTTTCTCTCGAAAGAAGTGAGTGGGAGGAAAGTAGAACTTGATGAGGTAACTGTACCTGCTCCCTTATTGGAAAGTAGATCATCACAGAAACCAGTTTCTGCGACACCTACACCAATTAGTGGGGAAGTTAATGATAATGATCATGAAACTTCAGATCAAGTTATTACTGAACCTCGTAGGTCAACCAGATTAAGATCCGCACCAGAGTGGTACGGTAATCCTGTTCTGGAGGTTATGTTACTAGACCATGACGAACCTACGAACTATGAAGAAGCGATGGTGAGCCCAGATTCCGCAAAATGGCTTGAGGCCATGAAATCCGAGATGGGATCCATGTATGAGAACAAAGTGTGGACTTTGGTTGACTTGCCCGATGATCGGCAAGCCATTGAAAATAAATGGATCTTCAAGAAGAAGACTGACGCTGACGGTAATGTTACTGTCTATAAAGCTCGACTTGTTGCGAAAGGTTTTCGACAAGTTCAAGGGATTGACTACGATGAGACCTTCTCACCCGTAGCGATGCTTAAGTCTGTCCGAATCATGTTAGCAATTGCTGCATTTTATGATTATGAAATTTGGCAAATGGATGTAAAAACTGCATTCCTGAATGGATTTCTGGAAGAAGAGTTGTATATGATGCAACCGGAAGGTTTTGTCGATCCAAAGGGAGCTAACAAAGTGTGCAAGCTCCAGCGATCCATTTATGGACTGGTGCAAGCCTCTCGGAGTTGGAATAAACGCTTTGATAGTGTGATCAAAGCATTTGGTTTTATACAGACTTTTGGAGAAGCCTGTATTTACAAGAAAGTGAGTGGGAGCTCAGTAGCATTTCTGATATTATATGTGGATGACATATTGCTGATTGGAAATGATATAGAATTTCTGGATAGCATAAAGGGATACTTGAATAAGAGTTTTTCAATGAAAGACCTCGGTGAAGCTGCATATATATTAGGCATTAAGATCTATAGAGATAGATCAAGACGCTTAATTGGACTTTCACAAAGCACATACCTTGACAAAGTTTTGAAGAAGTTCAAAATGGATCAAGCAAAGAAAGGGTTCTTGCCTGTACTACAAGGTGTGAGATTGAGTAAGACTCAATGCCCGACCACTGCAGAAGATAGAGAGAAGATGAAAGATGTTCCCTATGCTTCAGCCATAGGCTCTATCATGTATGCAATGCTGTGTACCAGACCTGATGTGTGCCTTGCTATAAGTTTAGCAGGGAGGTACCAAAGTAATCCAGGAGTGGATCACTGGACAGCGGTCAAGAACATCCTGAAATACCTGAAAAGGACTAAGGATATGTTTCTCGTTTATGGAGGTGACAAAGAGCTCATCGTAAATGGTTACGTTGATGCAAGCTTTGACACTGATCCGGACGATTCTAAATCGCAAACCGGATACGTATTTACATTGAACGGTGGAGCTGTCAGTTGGTGCAGTTCTAAGCAAAGTGTCGTGGCGGGATCTACGTGTGAAGCGGAGTACATAGCTGCTTCGGAAGCAGCAAATGAAGGAGTCTGGATGAAGGAGTTCATATCCGATCTAGGTGTCATACCTAGTGCATCGGGACCAATGAAAATCTTTTGTGACAATACTGGTGCAATTGCCTTAGCAAAGGAATCCAGATTTCACAAGAGAACCAAGCACATCAAAAGACGCTTCAATTCCATCCGGGATTTAGTCCAGGTGGGAGACATAGAAATTTGCAAGATACATACGGATCTGAATGTTGCAGACCCGTTGACTAAGCCTCTTCCACGAGCAAAACATGATCAGCACCAAGACTCCATGGGTGTAAGAATCATTACTGTGTAATCTAGATTATTGACTCTAGTGCAAGTGGGAGACTGAAGGAAATATGCCCTAGAGGCAATAATAAAGTATTATTTATTTCCTTATATCATGATGAATGTTTATTATTCATGCTAGAATTGTATTAACCGGAAACATAATACATGTGTGAATACATAGACAAACAGAGTGTCACTAGTATGCCTCTACTTGACTAGCTCGTTAATCAAAGATGGTTATGTTTCCTAGCCATAGACATGAGTTGTCATTTGATTAACGGGATCACCTCATTAGGAGAATGACGTGATTGACTTGACCCATTCCGTTAGCTTAGCACTCGATCGTTTAGTATGTTGCTATTGCTTTCTTCATGACTTATACATGTTCCTATGACTATGAGATTATGCAACTCCCGTTTACCGGAGGAACACTTTGTGTGCTACCAAACGTCACAACGTAACTGGGTGATTATAAAGGTGCTCTACAGGTGTCTCCAAAGGTACTTGTTGGGTTGGCGTATTTCGAGATTAGGATTTGTCACTCCGATTGTCGGAGAGGTATCTCTGGGCCCACTCAGTAATACACATCACTTTAAGCCTTGCAAGCATTGTGGCTAATGAGTTAGTTGCGGGATGATGTATTACGGAACGAGTAAAGAGACTTGCCGGTAACGAGATTGAACTAGGTATCGAGATACCGACGATCGAATCTCGGGCAAGTAACATACCGATGACAAAGGGAACAACGTATGTTCTTATGCGGTCTGACCGATAAAGATCTTCATAGAATATGTGGGAACCAATATGAGCATCCAGGTTCCGCTATTGGTTATTGACCAGAGAGGTGTCTCGGTCATGTCTACATAGTTCTCGAACCCGTAGGGTCCGCACGCTTAAAGTTACGATGACAGTTTTATTATGAGTTTATATGTTTTGATGTACCGAAGGTTGTTCGGAGTTCCGGATATGATCACGGACATGACGAGGAGTCTCAAAATGGTCAAGAGATAAAGATTGATATATTGGACGACTATATTCGGACACCGGAAGTGTTCCGGAGAAGTTTCGGATAAAACCTGAGTGCCGGAGGGGTTACCGGAACCCCCCGGGGAAGTATTGGGCCTTAGTGGGCCTGAGGGGAGAGAGAGGGCAGCAGCCCAGGAGGTGGCGCGCCCCCTCCCATGGGGAGTCCGAATTGGACTAGGGGAGGGGGGCGAAGCCCCTCTTTCCCTCTCCCTCTCCCTCTCTTTCCTTCCCCCTTCTCTCTTCCTAGTTGGACTAGGAAAGGGGAGTCCTACTCCTACTAGGAGGAGGACTCCCCCCTCCTTGGCGCGCCCCAAGGGCCGGCCAGCCTCCCCCTTGCTCCTTTATATACGGGGGCAGGGGGCACCTCTGAACACACAATTGATATACGATATTTTAGCCGTGTGCGGTGCCCCCCTCCAGCATATTACACCTCGATAATATCGTTGCGGAGCTTAGGCGAAGCCCTGCGTCGGTAGAACATCATCATCGTCACCACGCCGTCGTGCTGACGAAACTCTCCCTCAACACTCGGCTGGATCAGAGTTCGAGGGACGTCATCGAGCTGAACGTGTGCTAAACTCGGAGGTGTCGTGCGTTCGGTACTTGATCGGTCAGATCGTGAAGACGTACGACTACATCAACCGCGTTGTGTTAACGCTTCCGCTTTCAGTCTACGAGGGTACGTGGACAATACTCTCCCCTCTCGTTGCTATGCATCACCATGATCTTGCGTGTGCGTAGGAATTTTTTTGAAATTACACGTTCCCCAACAGGCGCTTAACCATGCTAGCTGGAAGCACAATCGTAGTGGTTCTCCCTTTGCGCACCTAGCCGAACAAGGCGGAACGTAGGGGGCAAGCACAGGAGCCGGGCAACCCAACTATTGACCGAAGACACAGTTCTAAACTGATGCGTATAAAGAAATATCCGAGAACATTTTGCCGAGGACTCCTCGGAGTACCTTGGCTTTTGGTGGGTTCGGCTCAAGTCGCCCCCCCCCCCCCCGTTGATATTGTCAATGCTTAAAAAGTGTCCGGTAGTGTACTACGGGATTTATGCTCGGACCCAACACCGAGGTGTAGGTCGGCAGGAAAAATGCTGAACCATGGGTCGAAAAAGATTTCGCAAGCTGGATTATTACATAGGTACCTCGGTCCCGCCTCATAAAAGAAAGACACACAAATAGATCAAAAGTGCCATAAGCTTAAAAAACCAAAAAACTTATGCAGAAACTTTACGTCCGAACTAAATCCATTTTTTTGTGCCAATCCGAAAATTGGTCTTGAAAATAGTTTGTGCTTCCGTCGTGCTTTAACATGACACATCCGATCTCCAGACGTCGAGTAGGCCAGCCATCGGCTTCAACCTCCTATCCCAAAGGCGGAGTACTTCTTGTTAGGCCAGTTTGGCGAATAAAATCGAGCGGTCCTTAGAGAGAAAATAGGCTACCCGGCTATTGACCACACACTTGCGTCGAAAAAGGAGTGATTGATGACCCACAAGTATAGGGGATCTATCATAGTCCTTTCGATAAGTAAGAGTGTCAAACCCAACAAGGAGCAGAAGGAAATGATAAGCGGTTTTTAGCAAGGTATTCTCTGCAAGTACTGAAATAAGTGGTAACAGATAGTTTTGTGATAAGATAATTTGTAACGAGCAACAAGTAACAAAAGTAAATAAAGTGCAGCAAGGTGGCCCAATCCTTTTTGTAGCAAAGGACAAGCCTGGACAAACTCTTATATAAGGAAAAGCGCTCCCGAGGATACATGGGAATATCGTCAAGCTAGTTTTCATCACGTTCATATGATTCGCGTTCGGTACTTTGATAATTTGATATGTGGGTGGACCGGTGCTTGGGTGCTGTTCTTACTTGAACAAGCAACCCACTTATGATTAACCTCTATTGCAAGCATCCGCAACTACAACAAAAGTATTAAGGTAAACCTAACCATAGCATGAAACATATGGATCCAAATCAGCCCCTTACGAAGCAACGCATAAACTAGGGTTTAAGCTTCTGTCACTCTAGCAACCCATCATCTACTTATTACTTCCCAATGCCTTCCTCTAGGCCCAAATAATGGTGAAGTGTTATGTAGCCAATGTTCACATAACACCACTAGAGGCTAGACAACATACATCTCATCAAAATATCGAACGAATACCAAATTCACATGAGTACTAATAGCGAGACTTCTCCCATGTCCTCAGGAACAAACGTAACTACTCACAAAGCATATTCATGTTCACAATTAGAGGGGTATTAATATGCATAAAGGATCTGAACATATGATCTTCCACCAAGTAAACCAACTAGCATCAACTACAAGGAGTAATCAACACTACTAGCAACCTACTAGTACCAATGCCGGACATGGAGACAAGAATTGGATACAAGAGATGAACTAGGGTTTTGAGAGGAGATGGTGCTGGTGAAGATGTTGATGGAGATTGCCCTCTCCCGATGAGAGGAGCGTTGGTGATGATGGTGGCGATGATTTCACCCTCCCGGAGGGAAGTGTCCCCGGTAGAATAGCTCTGCTGGAGCGCAAGATTGGTTCCGCCAAGGTTCCGCCTCGTGGCGGCGGAGTCTCGTCCCGAAAGGTTGCTTATGGTTTTTTCCTCGACGAAAGACCTCATATAGATGAAGATGGCCATCGGAGAGCCAACAGGGGGCCCACGAGGTAGGGCGCGCCCCCACCCTCGTGGAAAGGTGGGCCCCCCTCTGGTGAACTTCTTCCGCTCAATATTTTTTATTATTTCCAAAAATGACTTCCGTGGAGTTTTAGGACTTTTGGAGTTGTGCAGAATAGGTCTCTAATATCTGCTCCTTTTCCAGCCCAGAATTCCAGCTGCCGGCATCCTCCCTCCTTATGTAAACCTTGTAAAATAAGGGAGAATAGGCATAAGAATTGTGACATAATTTATAATAACAGCCCATAATGCAATAAATATTGATATAAAAGCATGATGCAAAATGGACGTATCAACTCCCCCAAGCTTAGACCTCGCTTGTCCTCAAGCGGAAGCTGATAACGATAAATATGTCCCCATGTTTAGAGGTAGAGGTGTCGATAAAAATAAAATACGGACATGAAGGCATCATGATTATTCTCATAACAACAACATATATAGATATTGTCATATGATTTCTTATGCTCAAGTAATAATCCATTCACAATGCAGAGTACAAATCATAAACTTTATTGAGAACCAACAAACTATAATCTCAGTCATTGAAGCAATTGCAATTTATCATAACATCAGAAAGAGTCTATGTCAGAGCTTAAAAGCAAGTCCACATACTCAACTATCATTTAGTCTTTCATAATTGCTAACACTCACGCGATACTTGTGGTTATGGAGTTTTAATCAGACACAGAGAAAGATAGGGGCTTATAGTTTTGCCTCCCAACCTTTTACCTCAAGGGTAATGTCAACAATAATAACTCATGCTCCCCTACATCCAATTAGATATATCTATCAGGATATTTCCAACATACTATGCTTGCCAAAGGATAAAATGAAAAAGGAAAGGTGAAGATCACCATGACTCTTGCATAAGGTAGAAGATAATAAATAAAGGATAGGCCCTTCGCAGAGGGAAGTAGAGGTTGACATGCGCTTTTATGGTTGGATGCACAAAATCTTAATGCGAAAGAACGTCACTTTATATTTCCCCTTGTGATATGAACCTTTATTATGCAGTCCGTCGCTTTTATTACTTCCACATCACAAGATCGTATAAAGCTTATTTCTCCCACACCAATCAATCATACATATTTACAGCAATTTTTATTGCTTTGCACCGATGACAACTTACTTGAAGGATCATACTCAATCCATAGGTAGATATGGTGGACTCTCATGGCAAAACTGGTTTAAGGGTTTTTGGAAGCACATGTAGTATCTCTACTTGGTGCTGAGAATTTGGCTAGCATGAGGGGGAAAGGCAAATTCAACATGTTGGATGACCCATGACAATATACTTTATCTCAGATATAAGAAAACATAACCCATTACGTTGTCTTCCTTGTCCAACGTCAACTCTTTAGCATGTCATATTTTAATGAGTGCTCCCAACCATAAAAGATGTCAATAATAGTATATTTATATGTGAGACCTCTCTTTCCTTATTACTTCCTATTAATTGCAACGATGACCAAAGCTATGTCTGCCAACTCCCAACAACTTTTAATCATCATACTCTTTCTATGTGAAGTCATCACTCTCGATAAGATCAATATGATCTCTTTGTTTTTTTTATTCTTTTCTCTTTTCTTTTATTCACTCAAGATCATGGCAAAATAATCAAGCCCTTGACTCAACACTAATCTTTATTATATAGCTCATGGACTCGATTACATAGAGAGATCATAAAGCAAAAACTAAAAACTAGATCATGCCATAAACTTTATTATACTAGATCAAGATACTACTAATAGGATCGAACTAAGAAAAAAACGGTAAAGATAGGAGTGTGATTGTGATACGATACCGGGGCACCTCCCCCAAGCTTGGCAGTTGCCAAGGGGAGTGCCCATACCCATGTGATTATATCTCCTTCTTTGTTGGTGGAGAAGGTGGTGACGATGTTGACTTAGTTGATGGCATGGACTTCTCCTTTAATTTGCGCTTGAGGACAGAATTTTGGTCCCTCAAATCATCAATCTCCCACTCCAGGGTTAATATCTTTTTGCATAGGTCCTGCTTATTTTCCTGCAAGAGACGAAAAGGGATAAACTCGATCTTTGGTTTCTTTACCCTATCAGGGAGACTTGACTTTTTGAACTCCACGTGCATGTCCCCAGGTCGAGGTAATGAGGCTTCATATTCTTCTGAGCTCGTCTCCTCCTTCCCCTTGGGTTCATATTCCTCTTCTTCCTCCGTGGTCCAACCATCGTGCTCCACATCTCCATAGACCCTAGGATTTGCTAAGTAATCATCCACATAGCTTTCTCCTTCCGAATCCTCGGACGACATGTTGATCTAATCTGCAGTAGGATAGCTCGAAACAAGAACAGAGGATAATCGCGTGTTACGGGAGTCAAAACCTTCGGGAGAATATACAATGAATTTTTACCGACCAAAATACGTATTGTGTAAGAAAACGGAGTCCGGAAGACACACGAGGTGTCCACGAGGTAGGGGGCGCGCCCTCCACCCTCGTGGAGCCCTCGTGTCCTTCTCGGACTGCCACTTATTTTTTTATTTTTCTAAATATTCCAAAACGGAGAAATATTGACTTAAAAACTATTTTGGAGTCGGTTTACTTACCGTACCACATACCTATTCCTTTTCGGAGTCTGAAACATTCTGGAAAGTGTCCCTTATGTATTCCTCCGGGGTTACGGTTTCAATAACATTGGTTTCAACATTTATGGGGTTACCTGAGATATAATGTTTAATTCTTTGACCGTTCACCACCTTCGGATTTGTGCCTTCGAAGTTGTTGATTTTTATGGCACCGGAATGATAGACTTCCTCGATAACGTAGGGTCCTTCCCATTTAGAGAGAAGTTTTCCTGCAAAAAGCTTAAACGAGAGTTGTATAGCAATACATAATGACCTACATTAAACTCACGCTTTAGTATCCTTTTGTCATGCCATCTTTTAACTTTTTCTTTAAACAACTTGGCATTTTCATAAGCTTGGGTTCTCCATTCATCAAGTGAGCTAATATCAAATAACCTCTTCTTACCGGCAAGTTTGAAATCATAGTTGAGCTCTTTAATAGCCCAATATGCCTTATGTTCTAGTTCGAGAGGTAAGTGACATGCTCTTCCATAGACCATTTTATACGGAGACATACCCATAGGATTTTTATATGCTGTTCTATAGGCCCATAATGCATCATCAAGTTTCTTGGACCGATTCTTTCTAGACCTATTGACAGTCTTTTGCAAAATTAATTTGAGCTCTCTATTACTCAATTCTACTTGACCACTAGACTGTGGGTGATAAGGAGATGCAATTCTATGATTAACATCATGCTTAGCAAGCATTTTACGGAAGGCACCATGAATAAAGTGTGAACCACCATCAGTCATTAAATATCTAGGGACTCCAAACCGCGGAAAAATAACTTCTTTAAGCATTTTAATAGAAGTGTTATGATCAGCACTACTAGTTGGAATAGCTTCTACCCACTTAGTAACGTAATCAACAACAACTAAAATATGTGTATATCCATTAGAGGTAGGAAAAGGTCCCATATAATCAAAGCCCCAAACAACGAATGGTTCAATAACAAGTGAATAATTCATAGGCATTTCTTATCGTCTACTAATATTACCAATTCTTTGACATTCATCACAAGATAAGACAAACTTACGGGCATCCTTGAAGAGAGTAGGCCAATAAAAACCGGATTGCAATACCTTATGTGCAGTTCTATCTCCAGCGTGGTGTCCTCCATAAGCTTCGGAGTGGCACTTGCATAAGATCTGTTCCTGTTCATGCGCAGGTACACAACGTCTAATAACACCATCTACCCCTTCTTTATATAGATGTGGGTCATCCCAAAAGTAATGTCTCAAGTCATAGAAAAACTTTTTCTTTTGCTGATATGTGAAACTAGGTGGTATAAATTTAGCAACAATATAATTAGCATAATCAGCATACCATGGAGTGGTACGAGAAGTACTTATAACATTTAATTGCTCATCAGGAAAGCTATCATCAATAGGTAGTGGGTCATCAAGAACATTTTCTAACCTAGACAAGTTGTCTGCAACGGGGTTCTCAGCTCCCTTCCTATCAAAAATATGCAAATCAAATTCTTGTAGCAAGAGAACCCATCTAATAAGTCTAGGTTTAGCATCTTTCTTTTCCATCAGATATTTAATAGTAGCATGATCAGTGTGAATAGTTACTTTAGAAGCAACAATATAAGGTCTGAACTTATCACAAGCAAATACAACTGCTAAGAATTCTTTTTCAGTAGTAGCATAATTTATTTGAGCATTGTCTAGAGTTTTACTAGCATAATGGATAACATTTAATTTCTTATCAACTCTTTGCCCTATAACAACACCTATAGCATAATCACTAGCATCACACATAATTTCAAAGGGTAAATTCCAATCAGGTGGCTGAACAATAGGTGCAAAGATCAAAGCTTTCTTAAGTATTTCAAATGCTTCTACACAATCATCGAAGACAAATGGTATATCCTTTTGTAATAAATTAGTCAGAGGCCGAGAAAGTCCTTAATGAACCTCCTATAAAATCCGGCGTGACCAAGGAAGCTTCTTATACCTTTGATGTCCTTGGGACATGGCATCTTTTCAATAGCATCAACCTTGGCTTTATCAACTTCAATACCTCTTTCAGAAACCTTATGCCCCAAGACAATACCTTCATTAACCATAAAGTGGCACTTTTCCCAATTCAAAACAAGATTAGTTTCTTCACATCTCTGCAAAACTCGATCAAGATTGCTCAAGCAATCATCAAAAGAAGATCCATAGACAGAAAAGTCGTCCATGAAAACCTCACAAATCTTTTCACAAAAGTCAGAGAATATAGCCATCATGCATCTTTGAAAGGTAGCAGGTGCATTACATAAACCAAAAGGCATACGTCTATAAGCAAAAGTACCAAAAGGGCATGTAAAAGTAGTCTTTGATTGATCTTTAGCTGACAGGTATTTGAGAGAAACCAGAATAACCATCTAGAAAGCAATAATGTGTATGTTTGCATAATCTTTCTAGCATTTGATCGATAAAAGGTAAGGGGTAATGATCTTTCTTAGTAGCCTTATTTAATTTATGGAAATCAATTACCATCCTATAACCTGTAATAATTCTTTATGGAATCAATTCATCTTTATCATTAGGAACAACACTAACACCTCCCTTCTTAGGGACATAATGAACATGACTTACCCACTGACTATCAACAACGGGATAAATTATACCTGCTTCCAGAAGCTTTAGTATTTCTGTTCTTACCACTTCTTTCATCTTAGGATTCAGTCGTCGTTGATGATCACGAACCAGTTTGGCATCTTCTTCCAAATTTATTTTATGTTGACATAGAGTGGGACTAATGCCCCTAAGATCATCCAGAGTATATCCAATAGCAGCACGGTGCTTCTTGAGAGTTTTCAATAATCTCTCTTCTTCATGCTCTGAAAGGTTAGCACTAATAATAACAGGATATATCTTCTTTTCATCAAGATAAGCATATTTAAGATTATCAGGCAACGGTTTAAGCTCAAACACGGGATCACCCTTGGTTGGAGGAGGATCCCCTAGGATTTCAACAGGCAAATTGTGTTTCAGAATAGGTTCCTGTTTAAAGAATACTTCATCTATTTCCCTTCTTTCATTCATAAATATATCATTTTCATGGTCTAGCAAATATTGTTCTAAAGGATCACTAGGAGGTACGACAATAGAAGCAAGACTAATAATTTCATCCTTACTAGGCAATTCTTCTTCACGGTGTTGTTTACTAAATTTAGAGAAATTAAACTCATGAATCATGTCACCCAAACCAATAGTAACAACATTCTTTTCGCAGTCTATCTTAGCATTAACGGTGTTCAAGAAGGGTCTACCAAATATAAGGGGACAAAAGCTATCTTGTGGGGAACCAAGAACAAGAAAATCAGTAGGATATTTAGTTTTCCCACACAAGACTTCAACATCTCTAACAATTCCCATTGTGGATATAGTATCTCTATTGGAAAGTTTAATTGTGACATCAATACCTTCTAACTCAGCAGGTGCAATTTCGTGCTTAATTTCTTCGTATAAAGTATGAGGTATAACACTAGCACTAGCACCCATATCACATAAGCCATGATAACAATGATCTCCTATTTTAACGGAAATAACAGGCACGCCTACCACAGGTCTATGTTTATCTTTAGCGGAAGGTTTAGGAATTCTAGCAGTTTCACCGCAAAAATGAATAACATGCCCATCAATATTATCAGCTAAGAGATCTTTAACAATAGCAATATTAGGTTCAACTTTAATTTGCTCAGGGGGTGTATAAGTTCTAATATTGATTTTACGAACTACGGTTGAAGCTTTAGCATGATCCTTTATCCTAACAGGAAAAGTTGGTTTGTCAACATAAGAAGTAGGAACAATAGGATCATTATAAGTGACAGTCTTTTCTGCAACTTTAGTAGGTGCAGCTACTTTTACTTCTATGGGAGGATGATATTTAAACCACTTCTCCTTGGGGAGATCAACATAGGTAGCAAAAGATTCATAGAAAGAAGCTACTATCTCAGAGTCAAGTCCATATTTAGTGCTAAACTTACGGAAATATCGATATCCATAAAAGATTTAACACAATCAAACTTAGGTGTCATACCTGACTCCTTACCTTCGCCGAGATCCCAATCTTCAGACTTGCGTTTAATTCTATCCAATAAATTCCATTTGAATTCAATAGTCTTCATCATAAAAGAGCCAGCACAAGAAGTATCGAGCATGATGCGATTGTTTTCAGAAAGCCGAGCATAAATTTTTTGAAGAATTATTTCTCTTGAGAGCTCATGATTGGGGCATGAATATAACATTGAATTAAGCCTCCCCCAAGCTTGAGCGATGCTTTCTCCTTCGCGAGGCCAAAAATAATATATATAATTGCGATCATGATGAACAAGATGCATTGGATAATACTTCTGATGAAATTCCAATTTCATTCTTTTATAGTTCCATGATCCCATATCATCACATAGCCTATACCATGTCGATGCATATCCCTTCAAAGATAAAGGAAAGACCTTTTTCTTAATAACATCATCGGGTATACCTGCAAGCTTAAATAGTCCACAAACTTCATCCACATAGAGTAGATGCTCATCAGGATGCTTTGTTCCATCTCCTGTAAAAGGGTTATGATAACCCACAAGTCTAAGGGATGGCAACAGCTTTCGAGGGTAGAGTATTCGACCCAAATTTATTGATTCGACACAAGGGGAGCCAAAGAATATTCTCAAGTATTAGCAGTTGAGTTGTCAATTCAACCACACCTGGATAACTTAGTATCTGCAGCAAAGTATTTAGTAGCAAAGTAATATGATAGTAGTGGTAACGGTAACAAAAGAGTAATGAAAGTAAAAGCAATATTTTTGGTGTTTTGTAGTGATTGCAACAATAACAACGGGCAAGTAAATAAGCGTAAACCAGTATATGGAAAACTCGTAGGCATTGGACCGGTGATGGATAATTATGCCGGATGCGGTTCATCATGTAACAGTCATAACATAGGGTGACACAGAACTAGCTCCAATTCATCAATGTAATGTAGGCATGTATTCCGAATATAATCATACATGCTTATGGAAAAGAACTTGCATGACATCTTTTGTCCTACCCTCCCGTGGCAGCGGGGTCCTAATGGAAACTAAGGGATATTAAGGCCTCCTTTTAATAGAGAACCGGAACAAAGCATTAGCACATAGTGAATACATGAACTCCTCAAACTATGGTCATCACCGGGAGTGGTCCCGATTATTGTCACCTCGGGGTTGCCGGATCATAACACATAGTAGGTGACTATAGACTTGCAAGATAGGATCAAGAACTCACATATATTCATGAAAACATAATAGGTTCAGATCTGAAATCATGGCACTCGGGCCCTAGTGACAAGCATTAAGCATAGCAAAGTCATAGCAACATCAATCTCAGAACATAATGGATACTAGGGATCAAACCCTAACAAAACTAACTCGATTACATGATAAATCTCATCCAACCCATCACCGTCCAGCAAGCCTACGATGGAATTACTCACGCACGGCGGTGAGCATCATGAAATTGGTGATGGAGGATGGTTGATGATGACGACGGCGACGAATCCCCCTCTCCGGAGCCCCGAACGGACTCCAGATCAGCCCTCCAGAGAGGTTTTAGGGCTTGGCGGCGGTTCCGTATCGTAAAACGCGATGATTTCTCCTCCTTGATTTTTCTCTCCTCGAAAGCAAATATATAGAGTTGGAGTTGGCGTCGGAGGAGCTCCAGGGGGCCCACGAGGTAGGGGGCGCGCCCTAGGGGGGGCGCCCCCACCCTCGTGGACAGGGTGTGGGCCCCCTGGTCTTCATCTTTGGAGAGGATTTTTATTATTTTTCATAAGATGTTCCATGGAGTTTAAGGTCATTCCGAGAACTTTTCTTTTCTGCACATAAAACAACATCATGGCAATTCTGCTCAAAACAGCGTCAGTGCGGGTTAGTTCCATTCAAATCATGTAAGTTAGAGTCCAAAACAAGGGCAAAAGTGTTTGGAAAAGTAGATACGACGGAGACGTATCAACTCCCCCAAGCTTAAACCCTTGCTTGTCCTCAAGCAATTCAGTTGACAAACTGAAAGACAAAAAGAAAAACTTTTACAAACTCTATTTGCTCTTGTTGTTGTAAATATGTCAAGCCAGCATTCAAGTTTTCAGCAAAGACTATAACTAACCACATTTGCAATAATTCTCAGGTCTCATAATTACTCATATCAATAGCATAATCAGCTAGCGAGCGATAATAATGAATCTCGGATGACAACACTTTCTCAAAACAATCATAATATGATATAACAAGATGGTATCTCGCTAGCCCTTTCTGAGACCGCAAAACATAAATGCAGAGCACCTTTAAAGATCAAGGACTGACTAGACATTGTAATTCATGGTAAAAGAGATCCAATCATAGTCATACCCAATATAGATTAATAGTAATGAATGCAAATGACAGCTGTGCTCTCCAGCTAGTGCCTTTTAATAAGAGGGTGATGACTCAACATAAAGTAAATAGATAGGCCCTTCGGAGAGGGAAGCAGGGATTTGTAGAGGTGCCAGAGCTCGGTTTTGAAATAGAGATAAATAATATTTTGAGCGGTATACTTTCATTGTCAGCATAAGAACTAAGAGATGGCGATATCTTCCATGCTAGACACATTATAGGCGGTTCCCAAATAGAATGGTAAAGTTTATACTCCCCCTCCACCAACAAGCATCAATCCATGGCTTGCTCGAAACAACGAGTGTATCCAACAAACATCAGGTCCCAGGGGGAGTTTTGTTTGCAATTAATTTTGATTTAGTTTGTATAAAGCATGGGACTGGGCATCCCGGTGACTAGCCATTTTCTCGTGAGTGAGGAGCGGAGTCCACTCCTCTTGAGAATAACCCGCCTAACATGGAAGATAAGGGCAGCCCTAGTTGATACATAAGCTATTCGAGCATACAAAACAGAATGTTTATTTGAAGGTTTAGAGTTTGGCACATACAAATTTACTTGGAACGGCAGGTAGATACCGCATATAGGAAGGTATAGTGGACTCATATGGAATAACTTTGGGGTTTAAGGGATTGGATGCACAAGCAGTATTCCCGCTTAGTACAAGTGAAGGCTAGCAAAAGACTGGGAAGCGACCAACTAGAGAGCGACAACAGTCATGAACATGCATTAAAATTAATAAATATTGGATGCAAGCATGAGTAGGATATAATCCACCATGAACATAAATATCATGAAGGCTATGTTGATTTGTTTCAACTACATGTGTGAACATGTGCCAAGTCAAGTCACTTAAATCATTCAAAGGAGGATACCACCCCACTATACCACATCATAACCATTTTAATAGCATGTTGGCACGCAAGGTAAACCATTATAACTCATAGATAATCAAGCATGGCACAAGCAACTATGATCTCTAATTGTCACTTCAAACATGTTTATTCATAATAAGCTGAATCAAGAATGATGAACTCATCATATTTACAAAAAAAAAGATGTCGAGTTCATACCAGCTTTTCTCATCTCAGTCAGTCCATCATATTTCATCATAATTGCCTTTCACTTGCACGACCGAACGATGTGAATAATAATAAGAGTGCACGTGCATTGGACTAAGCTGGAATCTGCGAGCATTCAATAAACAGGAGAAGACAAGGTAATATGGGTTCTCGGTTAAATCAACAATAATGCATAGAAGAACCACTTCAACAATTTAATCATGGTCTTCTCCTATCGACCCCCAAAGAAAAGAAATAAAACTATTTTCACGGGAAAGCTCCCAACAAGCAAAAGAAGAACGAGAAATATTTTTGGGTTTTCTGATTAATTATTACTACTACAGCAAGAAAGTAAACTACTACTAATTTTTTTGGGTTTTTCTTAAGGATTAACAAACACACAAGAAGAAAGCAGGAAAAAGAAAATAAACTAGCATGGATATTATAGTGAAAAAGTATGAGCACCGACATCTAGCAATGAGTGTGTGAACATAAATGTAATGTCGGTGGGAAATACGTACTCCCCCAAGCTTAGGCTTTTGGCCTAAGTTGGTTCATTGCCAGGGATGGCCTGACAGATACCCGTAGGTGTAGCTGGGGTTGTACCGTGACGCAGCGACTATCGCCGCCTGAGCTGCAGCGTGGCGTCGGGCTGCCTCTGCTCTCCTCTCGTACTCATCTGCCTCCTCTCTGGTAATAACATATCTTCCTTTTGTCTGTGAATCAAAGAAGGCAAGAGCAGGGAGAGTATTACGGACAACACGCCGTTTATCAAAGATTAGTCGATATAAGAGAGGTGATTCACTCCTCTCGACAAACTGGTGGGAGACCATAGAATTAAAATCTAAATAAGCAGGAGGCAACTCCATATCACCCTCACGAACGTCCACCTCAAGAAAATTAGCTAAGCGAGTTGCATAAATTCCTCCAAAGAAATCTCCATTATATCTATTATGATGCAACCTACGTGCTACAATGGCTCCCATATGATAAGATTTGTCTCCTAACACAGCACTCCTGAGAATGCTAAGGTCAGGGACACACATGTGACATGCTGCATCCTTAGCATTTATGCACCTACCTATGAAGAGAGCAAAATAATGTAAAGCAGGAAAGTGAATGCTCCCTATGGTAGCTTGTGTTATCTCTCTAGATTCCCCACAGTTATGCTAGCAAGAAAATTTCTAAATTCAGATTTATGAGGATCAATAGTACTACCCCACTGTGGAAGTTTGCAGGCAAAAGTAAAATCCTCTAAGTCCATGGTATAAGATTTGTCATAAAGATCAAACATGACTAAAGGAGAATTACGCGAAGATGAAAATTCAAACCTCATCACAAATGAGCTAGTGAGATCATGATACTGTGGGCATTTGTCTGCCTCAAAGTCCACAAGATCGGCGTTACGCAAATATGCGTTAAATTCTTCTTTAATTCCCGCACGATCCATAAAATTTTCCGACGGCCACTCACAAGGCTGCACTAGAGCGTCTCTTGGTGGTTCCTCGTCAGCATCACGCATAGCAAGCCTGGGGCCTTGCTTCCTTGAAGAACCACCTTGGAACATCTTCCTAAACATATTGTTTTCTCTGAAAAAATTTCTGAAATTTTTAGTAACTTCAAACAAAAGTGAACCAAACTCAATAAAACTGATAGCAACTACTCCTACAAGTGCCTAGAGCCTATATCAAGCATTAGAACTACTTGGAACCATATAAATTTGACATGCAAGCTCAAGAACATGGTCACCTATGCAGCACAAATTTGCAATGAATAAAACACTAGAGAAAAAACTAATTGGACCAATGGAGGAGTCACATACCAAGGAACAATCTCCCCAAGCAGTTTTGCGAGAGGTGCTTTGAGCAAGGAGATCGAAAATCACAGCAAAGTGGGCTAGAACTCGTGCTTGAGCTGGTTTTTTGTGTTTGTGGGAGGAAGAAGAAGAGGATGGGTGCAGGAATAAGTGGAGGATGGCCACCGTGGGCCCACGAGGCAGGGGGGCGCGCCCAGGGGGGTAGGGCGCGCCCTCCACCCTCGTGGCCAGGTGCCAGCTCCCCCTATGGTGATTTTTGCACCATAAATCCTCAAATATTCCCGAAAAAATCATATTAAATTGGCATGGCATTCGGAGGACTTTTATTTTTGGGATATTTCTATGTTGCACAGATAAATCAGGAAACAGATAGAAAAATACTATTTTTACTTTATTTCAACTAAATAACAGAAAGTATAAAGAGGGCACAGAAGGTTGTGCTTCTAGTTTCATCCATCTCATGCTCATCAAAAGGAATCTACTAACAAGGTTGATCAAGTCTTGTTAACAAACTCATTCCGAATAACATGGAACCGAAGAAATTTTGAATAACACTAAGTTACCTCAACGGGGATATGCACATCCCCAATAATAAGAATATCATATTTCTTCTTGACAGTAGGAAGAGGAAATTCAAAACCTCCAAATATAATCGATGGAAATTTTCCAATAGAGTTGATACTATGAACTTGAGGTTGTTTCCTCAGAAAGTGTACCGTATGCTCATTACCATTAACATGAAAAGTGACATTGACTTTGGTGCAATCAATAACAGCCCCTGCAGTATTCAGAAAAGGTCTTCCAAGAATAATAGACATACTATCGTCCTCGGGAATATCAAGAATAACAAAGTCCGTTAAAATAGTAACGTTTGCAACCACAACAGGCACATACTCACAAATACCGACAGGTATAGCAGTTGATTTATCAGCCATCTGCAAAGATATTTCAGTAGGTGTCAACTTATTCAAGTCAAGTCTACGGTACAACGAGAGAGGCATAACACTAACACCGGCTCCAAGATCACATAAAGCAGTTTTAACATAATTTCTTTTAATGGAGCATGGTATAGTGGGTACTCCTAGATCTCCAAGTTTCTTTGGTATTCCACCCTTAAAAGTATAATTAGCAAGCATGGTGGAAATTTCAGCTTCCGGTATCTTTCTTTTATTAGTAATGATATCCTTCATATACTTAGCATAAGGATTTGTTTTGAGCATATCAGTCAATCGCATACGTAAAAAGATAGGTCTAATCATTTCAGCAAAGCGCTCAAAATCCTCATCATCCTTTTTCTTGGATGGTTTGGGAGGAAAAGGCATGGGTTTCTGAACCCATGGTTCTTTTTTCTTTACCATGTTTCCTAGCAACAAAGTCTTTCTTATCATCACGTGGATTCTTTGATTGTGGGTTATCAAGATCAAAAGCAGGTTCAGTTTCTACATCATTATCATTACTAGGTTGAGCATCATCATGAACACCATCATTAACATTTTCACTAGGTCCATATTCATTACCAGATTGTGTTTCAGCATCAGACATAGAGATATCATTTGGATTCTCAGGTAGTTCAGCAATAGGTTCACTAGAAGTTTGCAAAGTCCTATCATTTTTCTTTTTCTTCCTTTTAGAAGAACTGGGTGCATCAATATTATTTCTCTGAGAATCTTGCTCAATTCTCTTAGGGTGGCCTTCAGGATACAAAGGTTCCTGAGTCATTCTACCAGTTCTAGTAGCCACTCTAACAGCATAATCATTTTTCTTACTATCCATTTCATTGAACAATTCATTTTGAGCTTTAAGTACTTGTTCTACTTGAGTGGTAACCATAGAAGCATGTTTGCTAACAAGATTAAGTTCACCTCTAATATTAGCCATATAATCACCCAAGTGTTTAATCATATAAGCATTCTGTTTTAATTGTCTACCAAAATAAGCATTGAAATCTTCTTGCTTAAACATAAAGTTATCAAACTCATCCAAGCACTGACTAGCAATTTTAGTAGGAGGGACTTCAGCTTTATCATATCTATAGAGAGAATTTACCTTTACTACCTGTGTCGGGATATCGAGATCTGGAGGTTCTTCAATAGGTAATGGATCAAGATCATATGTTTCTTCAACGGGCGGTAAATTATGACCATGTATTTCTTCAATAGGAGGTAAATTCTTAACATCTTCAGCTTTAATACCTTTCTCTTTCATAGATTTCTTTGCCTCTTGCATATCTTCGGGAGTGAGAAATAGAACACCTCTCTTCTTCGCGGTTGGTTTAGGAATAGGCTCGGTAATTGGCTTAGGAGCTGGCTCAGGAGGTGCCCAATTATTTTCATTTGTCAACATATTATTCAATAAAATTTCAGCTTCATCCGGCGTTCTTTCCCTGAAAAGAGAACCAGCACAACTATCCAGTTAATCTCTGGAAGCATCAGTTAGTCCATTATAAAAGATATCAAGTATTTCATTTTTCTTAAGAGGATGATCAGGCAAAGCATTAAGTAGGTTGAGAAGCCTCCCCCAAGCTTGTGGGAGACTCTCTTCTTTAATTTGCACAAAGTTGTATATTTCCTTTAAAGCAGCTTGTTTCTTATGAGCAGGGAAATATTTAGCAGAGAAGTAATAAATCATATCCTGGGGACTATGCACACAACAAGGATCAAGAGAATTAAACCATATCTTAGCATCAACCTTTAATGAGAACGGAAATATTTTAAGTATATAAAAGTAGCGAGATCTCTCATCATTAGTGAACAGGGTGGCTATATCATTTAATTTAGTAAGATGTGCCACAACAGTTTCAGATTCATAACCATGAAAAGGATCAGATTCAACCAAAGTAATTATATCAGGATCAACAGAGAATTCATAATCCTTATCGGGAACACATATAGGTGAAGTAGCAAAAGCAGGGTCAGGTTTCATTCTATCTCTAAGAGATTCTTTGTTCCATTTAAATAATAGCCTCTTAAGCTCGTTTCTATCTCTGCAGGCTAAAATAGCTGCAGAAGCTTCCATATGAAAAACATAACCCTCAGGAATAACAGGCCTATCTTCATCATCACTTTCATCAATATAATCAGATTCAATAATTTCTTTCTCTCTAGCCCTAGCAATTTTTTCATCAAGAAATTCACTAAGGGGCACAGTAGTATCAGGCATAGTAGTAGTTTCATCATAAGTATCACGCATAGCAGAAGTGGCATCATCAATAACATGCGACATATCAGAACGAATAGCAGAAGCAGGTTTAGGTGTCGCAAGCTTACTCATAACATAAGGTGAATCAAGTGCAGAGCTAGATGGCAGTTCCTTACCTCCCCTCGTAGTTGAGGGATAAATTGTTGTCTTAGCGTCTTTCAAGTTCTTCATAGTGTCCAGCAGATATAAATCCCAAGTGACTCAAAGAATAGAGCTATGCTCCCCGGCAACGGCGCCAGAAATTAGTCTTGATAACCCACAAGTGTAGGGGATCGCAACAGCTTTTGAGGGTAGAGTATTCAACCCAAATTTATTGACTCGACACAAGGGGAGCCAAAGAATATTCTCAAGTATTAGCAGTTGAGTTGTCAATTCAACCACACCTGGATAACTTAGTATCTGCATCAAAGTATTTAGTGGCAAAGTAATATGATAGTAGTGGTAACAGTAACAAAAGAGTAATGAAAGTAAAAGCAATATTTTTGGTGTTTTGTAGTGATTGCAACAATAACAACGGGAAAGTAAATAAGCGTAAACCAGTATATGGAAAACTCGTAGGCATTGGACCGGTGATGGATAATTATGCCGGATGCGGTTCATCATGTAACAGTCATAACATAGGGTGACACAGAACTAGCTCCAATTCATCAATGTAATGTAGGCATGTATTCCGAATATAGTCATACGTGCTTATGGAAAAGAACTTGCATGATATCTTTTGTCCTACCCTCCCGTGGCAGCGGGCTCCTAATGGAAACTAAGGGATATTAAGGCCTCCTTTTAATAGAGAACCGGAACAAAGCATTAGCACATAGTGAATACATGAACTCCTCAAACTATGGTCATCACCGGAAGTGGTCCCGATTATTGTCACCTCGGGGCTGCCGGATCATAACACATAGTAGGTGACTATAGACTTGCAAGATAGGATCAAGAACTCACATATATTCATGAAAACATAATAGGTTCAGATCTGAAATCATGGCACTCGGGCCCTAGTGACAAGCATTAAGCATAGCAAAGTCATAACAACATCAATCTCAGAACATAATGGATACTAGGGATCAAACCCTAACGAAACTAACTCGATTACATGATAAATCTCATCCAACCCATCACCGTCCAGCAAGCCTACGATGGAATTACTCACGCACGGCGGTGAGCATCATGAAATTGGCGATGGAGGATGGTTGATGATGACGACGACGACGAATCCCCCTCTCCGGAGCCCCGAACGGACTCCAGATCAGCCCTCCCGAGAGGTTTTAGGGCTTGGCGGCGGCTCCGTATCGTAAAACGTGATGATTTCTTCTCCTTGATTTTTTTCCCCGAAAGCAAATATATAGAGTTGGAGTTGGCGTCGGAGGAGCTCCAGGGGGCCCACGAGGCAGGGGGCGCGCCCTAGGGGGGGGGTGGTGCGCCCCCACCCTCGTGGACAGGGTGTGGGCCCCCTGGTCTTCATCTTTGGCGAGGATTTTTTATTATTTTTTCTAAGATGTTCCGTGGAGTTTCAGGTCATTCCGAGAACTTTTGTTTTCTGCACATAAAACAACATCATGGCAATTCTGCTGAAAACAGCGTCAGTCCGGGTTAGTTCCATTCAAATCATGTAAGTTAGAGTTCAAAACAAGGGCAAATGTGTTTGGAAAAGTAGATACGACGGAGACGTATCAGGTTATCAAGCAGTTTTTCTAACATACCCGAAGGAACTTCAAAGGGAATAATTTCCTTTTTAGTAGGTTCAGTAGGTTGAGGAGCAATTCTTTGTTCTACTGGTCGGGGTGAAGATACCCCGAACAAGCCCCTGAGAGGATTACTTTCCATAGTAACAAGTGACAATAAATTTCAGCACACTATATAAATTTTTCCTTACCAAATTCCACCTACCAAAGGCGCTTCACTCCCCGGCAACGGCGCCAGAAAAGAGTCTTGATGACCCACAAGTATAGGGGATCTATCGTTGTCCTTTCGATAAGTAAGAGTTTCGAAGCCAACGAGGAGCAGAAGGAAATGATAAGCGGTTTTCGGCAAGGTATTCTCTGCAAGTACTGAAATAAGTGGTTATAGATAGTTTTGTGATAAGATAATTTGTAACGAGCAACAAGTAACAAAAGTAAATAAAGTGCAGCAAGGTGGCCCAATCCTTTTTGTAGCAAAGGACAAGCCTGGACAAACTCTTATATAAGGAAAGGCGCTCCCGAGGACACATGGGAATATCGTCAAGCTAGTTTTCATCACGTTCATATGATTCGCGTTCGCTACTTTGATAATTTGATATGTGGGTGGACCGGTGCTTGGGTGCTGTTCTTACTTGAAGAAGCAACCCACTTATGATTAACCTCTATTGCAAGCATCCGCAACTAAAACAAAAGTATTAAGGTAAACCTAACCATAGCATGAAACATATGGATCCAAATCAGCCCCTTACGAAGCAACGCATAAACTAGGGTTTAAGCTTCTGTCACTCTAGCAACCCATCACTACTAGAAAAAGGCTTACTAGTGGCGCACCAGTTTTGCCTACTAATGGCGCACTACTGGTGCGCCACTAGCACCACGCCACTAGTATTTTTTACTAATGGCGCACCACTGGTGCGCCATTAGTATCTGGTATACTAATGGCGCACCAGGCAGTGCGCCATTAGTATAGGCCACGGTGCGCCATTAGTATGCCTCCCATGGGGCCATATTTACCCATGTGCTTTGCCATACTAATGGTGCACTGCGGGGTGATGCGCCATTAGTATCCTTTGGCATACTAATGGCGCACGTTGGGGTGATGCGCCATTAGTATCCTTTGACAAACTAATGACGCACGTTGGAGTGATGCACCATTAGTATGTATATTAGGGATTATTTTTTTCTTTTCTGATATTTGCACAGATTACAAAATATATTATTTTATAGAATATAAATAGCACCACACAGCAACAGCAGATTCATCGAATACAATAGAAGATTAGTCTCCGAATACAATTCATCATATTAGTCTGCGAATTCAAAAGACCGAACAAAGATAGAACATTACAAGTCTCGAGACCGCGAGTAGCGAGTTTGTCTTCACATTACAAGTCGATATCGATCATCTAAACTACCATCACATAGAAGAGAGCTACGGTCATCACGATGAGCATCATCGCGATGAAACTGGTCTTCATCCGGTTCCTCCAACGCTCCCTCCTCTCTCCCGCTAGATAGCGCGCGTATCTAGATTCCGCCTCCGCCCTAGTGGTGTACCCTTTGTAACTGTTACCGCTGAAACGGTGAACCTGTCTCCGACACTCCTCCCAGTCGTCATAGACTCCGGGAACCTTACCCTTGTACACGACATACGACAGCATCTCTATGCACTAGCCAAACAACAGACAATACATAAGAAATATATAAGTATGTAACAAAAGGATCGGAAGAGAAAAGAAAGACATTAATAACACGATTCATGGTCCTACTAATAAATAGCATCGATTACATCTAAGTTGAACGACTGTCTAAACCAAAGAGACATACAAGTTCATTAAAGTTTAATTACAACATGAGCTAATCAATGTTTCAGAACTACACATAGCATCACTACTTTCGACTCGACTCATGGGACCGGAGCGTGGATGAAGCCGCCGTCTGTCGTGATGGTCATGAAGTCGTAGGTGTTGTCAGCCTGCATTTGTAGCGTTGTGTCTATCTCACTGTTGGACGGTTGAAATTTGAGGTAGAACTGCCCCGAGGTACGAAGGACATCTTGATGGATGATTTTTGCAAACTCCGACTGGATGCGAAAGAATTCTTGTCGGATGTCCGCGTCCTGGATTGCCGCCAAGCTTGCGGCCCAATCTTTGAGATTATTTGGTAGCAGAAGGTGATTATGGTCCCGTACGATCACCCGCATGTGATGGAGGGCGTAGTAGGCATCCTTCTGACCGCCAGGCGGCTGCTTGACGCAGGGGAACATCGTATTGTGGGTGAACACGTGCCTGCCGTACCTACGAGCTGGCCTCTTAAAGGTGCCTCTAGATGCGGCGTAGCCGGGGAGAGCACCATCAAGAACTTTCTTGATATTTGTGTAGTCTATCTTGGAGTCATGGTCCGGGTCGAAATACGTGGCCATGGAATATTTTGGGCTTAAGAGGATGAGTGTGCAATGTGTGTCACTGCACAGAACACGGAATGTTAGAAAAAAAAAAGAACGATCGAAATCTAAGAAATCATATGTTACGGGGCGGTTAGGGGATGACTTACTCTGGAAAGTAAGGCACGAGGAAGTTATCCTTATCTGGGTTTGCCAGAATGACGCCTTCGAGGTGTGTACTCGCGACTTGCCGGTCCCCAGCGCTGCCCAATATCTTGGCACGCATGTAGAAGGGGTCGACTATCACAATGTCCGGGGTCTTGTCTCTAATGATCCGCATCTCCATACTCAGCGAAAACAGCCGAACGAAGGTGTGGTGCAGCGGATGAAGGTTAAGCATAGCAAAGATGTTTCGCTGATCGAAGGATTTTTCGCCTTGATCTTCTCATAACTATCACCTTTTTCAATCATTCTCTTCACCGCGCTTCTCCAAGTAGACAGGGCCGTGCTCATCCCAGTGAGGGCGGCACTGTTCACTTTATTCCCTGAGAGGCGTGTGTTTTCAAATCAGCGGGGAACTTGTATCATTCATGCAGCTTCGTGAAGAGGAGGCTGCGCAAATTCCCTCGGTCCTTATGCCTTAGGTTCTCGGTGTTGATCAAGACGGTGCTCCGGAGAATGCACCCGAGCTGACCCGAGTAACCCTTGACTACTTGTTTGGGCGCCGTTGGATGCCCGTCGGAGTTCACTTCTGTAAATTCCTCCTTGACGGTGCCGAGCATGTTCGGGCGCCGGTCCTTCCGTTGCCTCTTCGGTTGGCTGCCATCTGTGCGTGCGCCGCCATCATCAGTGGTGGCATCCTCGATGGCACCATCAGTGGTGTCATCCCCGACCCCACTAGGGGTTGTGTAGTCAGGATCGGTGTCTTCCGCGGCATCGTCCCGATAGCGGTGAGGTTCTTCCTCCAGCTCCTGGGACAGCTCCCAGAATTGCTTGCCGCCCGAACCGCCGGCCTCATCGTTGTGGGCCATGTTTCGCTCTAAATAGGAAAAAAGTTTGGTCAAAAAGTTGGTTATTGTCAAGGAACAAGATCATGGTCTCATCATTTAGGGTTTGTCGACACCGAGAGGCATCCTAAAAGCTAAGCTTTTATCATTTAGGGTTTGTCGACGCCAAGGCACCCTAAACGCCTAAGCTTTCATCATTTGGGCCTAATCACTTGGCTCTATTGCCACCTATGGTTTAATGCAGCAAGAATAAAGGGGCAATTGATCCTACTTAATTAAGTACTAAGATACCCCGGCCCATGCATTAGTCGCAAGTACCCCATATGTCCTATTTTTAGCAAAGTCATGCTAAAATTCACGGAAAATTTCAGCATGACCTTTGTTGAAAATAGGACATATGGAGTACCCGAATTTGCCGGAACGGAAGTTAATCGACATTCCGGCAAACTCAAGGGCCTCTCGGGGTACCTGCAAAATCATCACGACACGATGGTCGGAGACAAAACCCAGCAAACGAGCACCACAATGTGCCTCTACTTTCATATGGATGAAAAGGCCACAATGTGCCTCTACTAGCACCACAATCTTAGTTAACTTCTGGGGACATCAGAAAGTTAACATCCGCCTGATTATTATGAGGACTTCACTGCCACTTTTTACTCAAACTTAAGTTAGTAATTAAAAATATAAAATAGGATAACCCAGTGACAGGACTGTTGGTTGATGTCACAAAAAAGTTGCTAGTCTCAACATGTTCTACAGTTGTTAAAATTATCTTACTGTATTTAGAACAAATTAACACCACAGGGTCTACTAATTCAGGTAGAAGCCATCATTCATTACAAATTTGAATATATGATATTCCAGAAAATAATCTGTCTACAAAATGAGATACATCCCGTTTGAACTACCAAAACTGTAACCAACGTTATTACCTAATTATGAAAAAAGTGCAGTACATATAAATTATTTCATCACTGAGAGGAGATAACCAAAAGTTTCCAAGCAATATGATTAAGAAAATGGGATTTAGGCATCCAAATGCCACAAAAGACCAAATCACATTTTTAAACCAAGTTACACAAAGAAAATGCACCTAAGCACCAAGAGGAACTGTTACAACTCCATAAGGTATATCCAAGTCATATGCAAGATTATTTAAAAATTAGAGAGCCATGTCGTTTCTACTGGACCTAAATAGAGCTAGCTACTGGTGTTGAACAATAAACAGCCACACGACACACTAAGACAAGTAACTGAAATGACTCTCTTTGTATTGTAGTAGAAGAAGAAACAAGAGAGAGATGCAAGATAGTAGTATATATAGGGGAGTCAACCTATTATTCTAGGCAGCTGCCTTGCTGGTGATTCGGTGTCGTCGCAACTGGATCCCTCCCACTCGACCTGCGATCTTCTACAAGGAAAAGTAGGAGCTCAGTCAACCACCATATAATTATACAAGGAAAAAATGTTACTTGGCACAAGTGTAAACGAGAAGCTTGAGGTAGCAGCAGATTGAAGTGATAAAGTGCAAAGGAGAAGCTTGAGCTAGTAAACAATTTCTGAATGTTATAAAGTGGGGAAAGTAAAATAAAATTCATGACTAGTCATGGCAATAGAAAAGAGATGAGATTTCACAAAACCAGAGCCAAGCATAGTCCAGAATGTCAAATTTTCAGATAGTTAATTATTACAGTCCTTTGCTAAAAGAGATGATCCGTCCAAGAAATTTAATACTAGATGCATGCAGTCTGTTGAGGATCTTTTAGTGAATGACTAACAACAAGTAGCTGAGCTTGCCCAAGAAAGATTAGATTCAGAAGTGCTGGCTGCTGCTAGTGAATGGAGCTGACAGTTATACAGTGTCAATTGATAGTAAGTAGAGTGAGATGATCAAACGTTTGTGCTGAATAGCAGTGGCAGTGTAATGTTAACTAAATACAGTTGGCAGTGTATAGAGTGTTAATTGACAGTGGCTTGTCCTGGATATAACTCATTTTCTAGGTTTACCTTGGGTAGATAGCCCATGAATGCAGAATAGATACTTACATTCATGCCGTGAGATAAACTTATTTTCAGGTATAAACCATGGACAATTACCCGATGATACAGTGCATTTTTCTTCAGTGTATGTCCAGTGCATTTTTCTTCTTCTTTCGTTGAGTAGCATAAATTAGACCTACCATTGTGTAAGATGCAGGAGTACTTCTTATACTCTGTGGCATTTCCATACTTAGCATAGGTTCAGAAATGGGGACTAAAAACAGTGATTTAATTCTCCAATTCAATTTTCATTTTCAAGTTTAAATTTGAATTTCAACAGTAGTGATTTTACACCCAGTTCAACAGTGATTTTACCTCGATTTCAACGGTAATTTCAGCAGCAGAGTCGGGGGCGGGGACTAAAAAAATCTTAACCCTAACAGCATAGTGGAGCGCATGGAAGATGAGGTAGGGCGGCGGGTAGACGGGCACCTTGGCGTGTAGGCGCTCGAGGGCGACGAACTGGCGCTCGAGGGCGGCGGGTAGACGGGCACCTCCCCAGAGAGCGCCTCCAGCCACGTCTCCTCCACGAGCAGCTCCGGACTCGGCGAAGCGGAGGCTGCGGCGCGCGCGGGCGAGGGCGAGGTTGGTGTCGGCCCTGCGGCGCTGCTCCGGCGAGAGTGGGGTGGGGTCGGAGGGGAGGAAGGGGAGGATGGGGAGAGGGAGGCGGCGGGGGCGCGGATTGGGAGCGGACGGAGAGGAACTGGTGCGAGGGAGAGGGACGAAGGGGAACTGGTGAGGGAGAGGGAGGAGTTAGCTATAGGGGGGAAACATACTAATGGCGCACCCAGAAGCGGTGCACCATTAGAATGTTTTTTTATATAGCAATGGCGCACCCACGATCGGTGCGCCATTAGTAAACTTTTTTTATATAGCAATGGCGCACCAGCCAGAGGTGCGCCATTAGTAATCTTTTTATTATTATTTTTTGTTGCATCTTATAATTTTTTAGAAAATGAATGTGAATATGAAACAGTAATAATTTTTTATAAAAACAGTAATGATTTTTAAAAAATATAATCGAGATCGAGTGTCCATGAAATTTAAAAATATTCATGAGTTCAAAAAGTGCCCATGAAATACAATCGAGAAATGAAGGCTACAATTTAAATACAATCGATCTTAGCTAGTTATCTGTTCACAATCTTCTTGCCCTTATTTTTCGTAAATGGAGTTCTTCTCTTGAACGGACGTCCTTTAGGTAGGGTGGTCCTGCTTCTTCTTGTGGTGTATGCTGATACTTCATCGTCGTCGTCATGTTCCATCTTCGGGTCGCCGTACTTGTCGAAGTCTTGCTCATTGGCGACTCCATCCATTCCGATGATCTTCCTTTTGCCTCTCCTCATGACAACATGACTGGGCTTTGACGGGTCGGTAATGAAGAAGCATTGGTCCACTTTGGAAGCCAGTACCCATGGCTCATTTTTCGCAGTGACGTTCGCGCCTGCGGTCTTGGATTTGGCTTCGGGTATAACCATGGTGGTGAAATACCGGTCTTCTTTTATGACGCTCTTGGCCCATCTAACACGGAACATCGGGGCCTTCTCTCCAGCGTAGCTCAGCTCCCAGATCTCCTTGATCCTTCAGTAGTATATGTCCTTGTCGTTACCGGTGTAGGATTCCATCGTTACCCCGGAGTTCTGATAACCATTGCTCTTCATGTCCTTGTCCTCGGTGTAGAATGTGTAGCCGTTGATATCATACGCCTCATACGTCATCAGGTTGTGCTCGGCACCCTATGACAAGGCGAATATGAGTTGTTCTTCCGCGGAAGAATCCTCGTGTAAAGGGTACGATAGAAGCTTCTGCTTGAACCAACGCGTGAAACATGAGTTGTGCTCTTTGATTATATCTCCGTCCATCCTCTGTTGGCCTCGGTCATTGTACGTCTTCTCAATAAAGGGTTTGTGCTCTACCAACCAAGGATCGACCACGTCTATGTATTGTAGCGTGACTAGGTTTGCTCTTTCGAAGTCAGCGAGTCGACCATCGAAGTCGACATGCATTTCGCGGCGACCCTCACGGTGACCCCATCCAGCGAGCCTGCCGAGGTGCCTGTTCACGGGCAGACCAACGGGGTTCTCGATGCCTAGATAATTCGTGCAGTAGGAGATGCACTCTTCGGCCAGAAAGCCCCTGGCCATGCTTCCCTCTGGACGTGACATGTTGCGAACGTATCCTTTGATGACACCATTCATCCTTTCGAACGGCATCATGCTCTGCAGGAACGTCGGCCCGAGTTGGATGATATCCTCCACGATATGGACCAGTAGATGCACCATAACATCGAAGAATGCGGGCGGGAAGTACATCTCAAGCTCGCATAGTATCACCACGATCTCTTCCTGTAGCCTTCTGAGTTGCCTCACGCCAACCGACTTCCGAGAGATGACGTCAAAAAAGTTGCATAGGCCAAATAGTGTTTCACGGATGTGCGCATCCATGATCCCACGGATTGCAACTGGAAGTATCTGTGTCATCGCACGTGACAGTCATGAAACTTCATCCCGCTGAACTTCTGCTTCGCTGAGTCTAGGTATCTGCTTATCTTCCCCGTGTAACCATAAGGAAGTTTTACTCCTACGAGGCAGGTGAAAAATTGATCAATCTCCTCCTGACTTAGAGTGAAGCACGCGGGAGGGAAGTCATTTCCGGTCTTCTTGGGCTTTTTGCCTTTGCGACGACTTTCCGTGTCCTGCTTCGCCTCATCATCATCATCATCATCATTAGCGTGAAGCTCCTCCCTGATGCCCATTGATTTCAAGTCTGCCCTTGCTTTCGGCCCATCTTTGGTCCTCTCTAGCATGTTGAGCAGGGTACCAAGCAGACTCTCGCACACGTTCTTTGTGATATGCATGACATCAAGGCTGTGAGGCACACGGTGGATCTTCCAGTACGGCAAGTCCCAGAAAACAGACCTCGTTTTCCATACCTTCAGCAGCGGCTCTGGCGCCTTTCGCTTTTTTCCCGGCTTTGGCGCCTTTTGCTTCTTTCCCGGCAGTGGGCAATCTTTCCAATTTTTCAACAGCTCGTCTATTTCCTCGCCGCTCCTCGTACGCGGGCGTCTTCGTTGTTCGGTTTCACCATCGAACAGATCCTTGCGTTTCCTCCACGGGTCATCGTCGCGAAGCCACCTTCGATGTCCCATGAACACGGTTTCGAAGACCCGGGATCTCTATCTAGCTGGCGATACGTTGTGTCATCCATGCACCTGACGCATCCAGAAAATCCGTGGACCACCTGCCCCGCGAGATATCCGTAACCGAGATAGTCGTGCACCGTCGTGAGCAGTGCGGCTCTCATAGGGAAATATTCTTTCTCTGCGGCGTCCCACGTATTGGCTGGCGTTTTCCACATCGTGTCTAGCTCCTCTTTCAGCAGCCCTAGATACAGATTGATGTCGTTCCCTGGTTGTTTCGGCCCTTCAGTTAGCATACTCATGTGAATGTACTTCCTCTTCATGCACAACCAGGGGGGAAGGTTGTACATCCACACAAACACAGGCCAGGTGCTATGTGTGCTTCTCTGGCTACCAACCGGATTGACTCCATCGGTGCTCGCGCCCAGCACGATGTTCCTTGGATCCTTCCCAAATTCTCGGTGTTCGAAGGTCAACGCTTGCCACTGGCTCCCATCCTTAGGGTGACTCAGCATCTTGTCTTTTTTATTTATCTCCGGATCATTTGCGTCATCTTCTCGCTTCTTCTCTTCCCTATCCGCGTGCCAACGCAGGAGCTTTGCTAGCTTAGGGTCCGCGAAATACCGCTGCAGATGAGGAGTGATCGGAAAGTACCACACCACTTTTTGAGGAGCTTTCTTCCTCTTCTTGTATCGAGTGACGCCGCACACCGGACATATGGTAGACTCCGCGTGCTCGTCCCGATAAATGATGCAATTGTTCATGCACACATGGTATTTCACGTGAGGTAAATCCAGAGGACACACGATTTTCTTCGCCTCCTCGAAACTGGTCGGGCACTTGTTCCCCTTGGGAAGACGTTCGTGCCAGAATGACATGTTCTCGTCGAAGCATGCGTCGGTCATTTTGTGTTTTACCTTCATCTCCAGAGCCATGAGCGTTACTTTCAGGCGGGTATCCTCGGGCCTGCATCCTTCATACAATGGAGTAACCGTGTCTATCTCCAGTTGATCCAGCTTGGCTTTCTCTCAGGCGGCAGCTCTTGCGTTATCCGTCTGCTTCAGAAGCAGCTCTTGAATATGAGGGTCCTGCACCCAGCCCATCGATGGTCCATCGTCGTCTGCTCCGCCGGCATCTTCATCTTCATGATCATGCCCTTCGTCTGCTCCTGCATCTTCCTCATCATCATGTCCGGCATCTTCTACATCATGACTGTGTACAGCATCACCGTCGTGATCATGTCCTGGAGATTCTTCGTCTTCTCGCCCGCCCGAGACGCGGTGGTTGTCTTGCTGCCCTTCCTCATTTCTTGCCCGGCCCCCATGGACGACTTCATAGTCATCTTCATCACCTTGCCACCGATAACCATCCATGAAACCATGCAAGAGCAGGTGGTCCCGCACCTGCCCGGAATCCGGGTCCGCAATAAGGCTCTTCAGCTTGCATCTTCGACACGGACATCTTATCTCCGTCTCGTTATTTTCAAGCATCTCGGCCTTCGCGGTGCTCAAAAACCTATTCACGATGCCTTCGGTCATCGTGCGGACCATGGTCGCCTGCGGGGTAGAGCAAAACGATATTTTAGAACAAAGAAAAAATTTGGCATGACTTCCCCTAAAAATAGGACAAAAAAGAATGCATAGTGCCAAAATTCTCGCCGAAACAGAAATGAATCAACATTCTGGCAAAATATTGGCAACTATCGCATTTCAAATACCGGTACCTGCAAACACAAACATATATGCAACACCACAAACATACATAGATCTAGCTAGACCATAAAAAGTGCATGTGCACGTTGTTGGAGGGAGAACAACATAAAGATAGCTTCCCCGTTACTTACCTATCAAAAAAAGGTAATTTAACCACTTAATTGGGATGAATTTATGGTGCAAATGAGGTGAGGAGGAGGAGGCAGCCGAGACAAGCTTGGAGGAGGAGGTGGAGAGAATGAAGTGGGGAAAGTGAGTGGGTAGGTGTGGCTGTCCAAAATATCTAGCTCGTCCCAGGTTACTAATGGCGCACCTGCTGGTGGTGCGCCATTAGTAGTTTTGCAAAAAAAAACACGAATGGCGCACCAGGGCACAGTGCGCACTGTTCCCTGGTGCGCCATTAGTAGTTTTGAAAAAAAATAAAAAATAAAAAAATATAGTAGTGGCGCACTGTGAGGCTGGTGCGCCATTACTAGTTAGTACTAGTAATGGCGCACTGTGCCCTGGTGCGCCATTAGTATGTTTGGAAAAATAAAAAAAATTGTTACCAATGGCGCACCTTGCGTCTGGTGCGCCATTAGTGTCTTTCACACTAATGGCGCACCAGACCGTGGTGCGCCACTGCTATATAGTAGTGGCGCACCACATGTCTGGTGCGCCATTAGTGGCCATTCCATCTATAGCCCTTTTCCTAGTAGTGCATCATCTACTTATTACTTCCCAATGCCTTCCTCTAGGCCCAAATAATGGTGAAGTGTTATGTAGTCGACGTTCACATAACACGACTAGAGGCTAGACAACATACATCTCATCAAAATATCGAACTAATACCAAATTCACATGACTACTAATAGCAAGACTTCTCCCATGTCCCCAGGAACAAACGTAACTACTCACAAAGCATATTCATGTTCATAATCAGAGGGGTATTAATATGCATAAAGGATCTGAACATATGATCTTCCACCAACTAAACCAACTAGCATCAACTACAAGGAGTAATCAACACTACTAGCAACCTACTAGTACCAATCCCGGACTTGGAGACAAAAATTGGATACAAGAGATGAACTAGGGTTTTGAGAGGAGATGGTGCTGGTGAAGATGTTGATGGAGATTGCCCTCTCCCGAGGAGAGGAGCGTTGGTGATGACAATGGCGATGATTTCCCCCTCCCGGAGGGAAGTGTCCCCAACAGAACAGCTCTGCTGGAGCCCTAGATTGGTTCCGCCAACGTTCCGCTTCGTGGTGGCGGAGTCTCGTCCCGACAGGTTGCTTATGATTTTTTCCTCGACGAAAGACCTCATATAGCAGAAGATGGCCATCGGAGAGCCAACAGGGGGCCCACGAGGTAGGGGGCGCGCCCTGGGGGTAGGGCGTGCCCCCACCCTCGTGGACAGGTGGGCCCCCCCTCTGGTGAACTTCTTCCGCTCAATATTTTTTATTATTTCCAAAAATGACTTCCGTGGAGTTTCAAGACTTTTGGAGTTGTGCAGAATAGGTCTCTAATATTTGCTCCTTTTCCAGCCCAGAATTCCAGCTGCCGGCATCCTCCCTCCTTATGTAAACCTTGTAAAATATGAGAGAATAGGCATAAGAATTGTGACATAATGTATAATAACAGCCCTGTGACGCCCCCGATTTGACCGTACACTAATCATGCACGCAAATGTGTACGACCAAGATCAGGGACTCACGGGAAGATATCACAACACAACTCTAAAACATAAATAAGTCATACAAGCATCATAATACAAGCCAGGGGCCTCGAGGGCTCGAATACAAGTGCTCGATCACAGACGAGTCAGCGGAAGCAACAATGTCTGAGTACAGACATAAGTTAAACAAGTTTTGCCTTAAGAAGGCTAGCACAAAAGTAGCAACGATCGAAAAGGCAAGGCCTCCTGCCTGGGACCTCCTAACTACTCCTGGTCGTCGTCAGCGGCCTGCACGTAGTAGTAGGCACCTCCAGTGCCGTGGGAGTCGTCGTCGACGGTGGCGTCTGGCTCCTGGACTCCAACATCTGGTTGCGACAACCAGATAGAAAGGAAAGGGGGAAAAGGAGGGAGAGAAGCAACCGTGAGTACTCATCCAAAGTACTCGCAAGCAAGGAGCTACACTACATATGCATGGGTATATGAGTAAAGAGGCATATCAGTGGACTGAACTGCAGAATGCCGGAATAAGAGGGGGATAGCTAGTCCTGTCGAAGACTAAGCTTCTGGACATCTCCATCTTGCAGCATGTAGAAGAGAGTAGATTGAAGTCCTCCAAGTAGCATCGCATAGCATAATCCTACCCGGCGGTCCCCTCCTCGTCACCCTGTTAGAGAGCGATCACCGGGTTGTATCTGGCACTTGGAAGGGTGTATTTTATTCAGTATCCAGTTCTAGTTGTCATAAGCTCAAGGTACAACTCCGGGTCGTCCTTTTACCGAGGGACACGGCTATTCGAATAGATAAACTTCCCTGCAGGGGTGCACCACATAACCCAACACGCTCGATCCCAATTGGCCGGACACACTTTTCTGGGTCATGCCCGGCCTCGTAAGATCAACACGTCGCAGCCCCACCTAGGCTCAACAGAGAGGTCAGCACGCCGGTCTAAACCTATGCGCGCAGGGGTCTGGGCCCATCGCCCTATGCACACCTGCACGTTGCGAACGCGGCCGTGAGCAGACCTAGCAACCCACACGATCACGGCGGTTACGTCAAAGCGGTCCAACACGGCGCGCGCCACTCAGTCGCTGACGTCAAAAGAGCTTCGGCTGATACCACGACGTCGGGATACCCATAACTACTCCCACGTAGATGGTTAGTGCGTATAGACCAAATGGCCAGACTCAGATCAAATACCAAGATCTCGTTAAGCGTGTTAAGTATCCGCGAACGCCGACCAGGGCCAGGCCCACCTCTTACCTAGGCGGTCTCAACCTGCCCTGTCGCTCCGCCACAAAGATCCACTTGCGGGTACTCCTACGAGCCGACCCGACTTTAGTCATCACATGTGTCATGTATATAGTATATAAGTATATGCCCGTGATCACCGCCCAGGTGATCACGGCCCGATAGTATAGCACAGCAGACGGACAAGAATGTAGGGCCACTGATGGAAATCTAGCATCCTAGACTAAGCAGATAGGATTGCAGGTAAAGGTAACAACAGTAGTAGCAAGGATAGGCTATGCATCAGAATAGGATATCGAAAGTAGTAACATGCTACACTACTCTAATGCAAGTAGTAGAGAGTAGAGTAGGCGATATCTGGTGATCAAGGGGGGGGCTTGCCTGGTTGCTCTGGCAAGTAGGAGGGGTCGTCAACTCCGTAGTCGAACTGGGCAGCAGCAGTGTCGGTCTCGTAGTCTACCGGAGAGAAGAGGGGGAAGAAACAGTAAATACAATGCAAACATAAGCATGACGATGCGTGACATGACAATGAGCGGTGCTAGGGGTGTCCTAATGCGACAGTAGGTGGTACCGGTGAAGGGGGGGAAACATCCGGGAGGTATTCCCGATGTTTCGCGTTTTCGGACAGACGGACCGGAGGGGGAAAGTTGCTAGTTCGATAGGTTAGGGAGGTGTGGTGGATGAACGGACTGCGTATTCGGATTCGTCTCGTCGTTCTGAGCAACTTTCATATAGAAATCATTTTCATCCGAGTTACGGTTTAAAAGATATGAATTTTCAAAGTTTATTTGAATTTCTGGAATTATTTAATTAACAGAAAGAATAAAATGACGTCAGCATGACGTGCTGATGACGTCAGCAGTCAACAGACTCGCTGACCAGGTCAAACTGACCAGTGGGTCCTACATGTCATAGAGAGAGGGCTAACAGTGGGTTATTTTAATTAAACGTGGTTAATTAGCAGCTGGGTCCCACATGTCAGTGACTAATTAGTTAAACTAATTACTTTTAATTATAAAATCATTTTAATTATTTATTTTAAGGGGTGGGGCCCGCACGTCAGTGGCTGGGGCTGCCCAGTCAGCCCAGTTGACCAGGTCAACTGGTCAACAGGTGACTAGGGGGCCCACTGGCAGTGACCCAGGGGGTGGCCCCAGGTGTGCCACGTCGGACGCCGGCGGGAGGGCACTCCGGCGAGCCCGTACACGGCGACGAGCCTCGGCCGTGGCCGGAATTCGGCCACAGGGGTCCGTTTCACGCGCGCTTGGTCGCGTTCGAACGGCCAAGACGATCCGCGCCGGATGGTGGTAGTGGTTCGTCCGGAGATGGCCGGAAACGGCATCGGCGGTGAGCTTAGCGGCGGCCGGAGTTCGGGGTTGCACGGGCACGGCGATGGGAGGCACGGGAAGGCCAGACGTGGGGCTCTACGGGGTCCTGGGAGTGCCAGGAGCACGCGGGGACCATCGGTGCGGGCGGAGGAGCTCGGGGTGCGCGAGGACGAGGGGGGGGCAGGCGGGGCGTGGCCGACGCGGGCGCGCGGTCGGGGCGCGCGCGGGCGAAGGCCGTGCGGGCGCGCGTGCGTGGACAGGCGCGGCGGGGCGCGTCTGGGCGCGTCGGAGCGCGAGCGGGGCGGCGGTGACCGAGAGGAGAGGGGCGGGCGACGGAGGCCGGTGGCCTCACCGAGGGATGCAGGGTCACGGCAGTGGGGTCGAGGGGGAGACGGGGGCGACGGCGATGCCGTGTCGAGGCGCAGGCCGGCGAGGAGGAGGAGGAGGCAGGCCGGCGAGGCAGTACTCCGGCGAGGCGAGGGCGCGGGGGCGGTCGGCGACGGGGTCGAGCGCCTCCTCCTCGATCCCGATCGGGGGGGCAGAGGAGATATTTCGGGAGGAGTGGGTGGTGAGGCTGTCGGTGGGGGGGCAGGGGATAAGGTGAGGGGGGGTTGGGCCGGCCGGCTGGGCCTGGGGTGGCCCAGTTGGGCCAGGTCCAGTGGGGGGGGCTTTCGTTCTTTTTTTTTGTTCTGTTTTCTGTTTTGTTTTGCCTTTTCTTTTATTTGTTTATTTCCTTTTCTGTTTTATTTCATTTAAAAGTATTTAGACATTTTATAAAAATGTGTTTTCTCCACCATAATTACCAGTGTATTATTTAGAACCCACTGAACATTTCTGTTTGAATTTTTGAAAACTTTTATTTTCCACTTTAATTATATTTGAAGTTTGAACTAGGAGCTTGAAAAGGGTGTGATTCAAATGTGATCAAGCCCTGTTTAGCAACATGACTAGCTTAATCACAGGGGGTTACTGTAGCATGATTCTCAGGGTGTTACAAATCTCCTCCACTACAAGAAATCTCGTCCCGAGATTTAGGAGGTAGAAGGAAACAGTGCGGGGTATTCTTCGCGCAGACGATCCTCTCGTTCCCAAGTGGCCTCATCTTCAGAATGGTGCGACCACTGGACTTTGAGAAACTTGATCGCCTTCTGACGTGTGCGGCGTTCAGCTTGGTCGAGAATGCGGACCGGATGCTCCTTATAGGAGAGGTCTTGCTGCAATTCGAGCACTTCATGATCCACAGCTCGGATTGGATCCTTGAAGCAACGGCGGAGCTGTGACACATGGAACACATCGTGAACCTGCGAAAGGTTCGGCGGTAGTTCCAGTTGGTATGCCACTTTTCCACGCCTTTCGAGAATAGTGAATGGGCCAATATAGCGAGGAGCTAGTTTGCCCTTGATCCCGAAGCGGTGAGCACCCTTCATAGGTGTGACTCGAAGATAAGCCTTTTCGCCAGGTTGATAGACCATGTCTTTATGATGACGGTCATACTGACTCTTCTGACGTGACTGAGCAGTCTTGAGATTCTCGCGAATAATGCGGACTTGTTCTTCGGCATCTTGGATAATATCCGGACCGAAGAGTGGACGTTCCCCAGTTTCTGACCAGTTCAGGGGGGTTCGGCACTTTCGTCCATATAACACTTCGAAGGGGGCCATCTTCAGACTAGCTTGATAGCTATTATTATAAGAGAACTCAGCATACGGGAGAGATTCCTCCCATTTCTTGCCGAAGGAAATAACGCAAGCTCGAAGCATGTCTTCGAGAACTTGATTGACGCGTTCAACTTGTCCTTGCGATTGAGGATGAAACGCAGTACTGAATGACAGATGAGTTCCCATTGCTTCTTGGAAACTTGCCCAGAATCTTGAAGTGAATAAGCTGCCACGGTCTGAGCTGATAACCAATGGAATACCGTGGAGTGAAACAATCCTGGACATATAGAGCGTTGCCAACTGGCTAGCAGTGATCGTTTCTTTGACCGCCAGAAAATGTGCAACTTTGGAAAGCCGGTCAATGACGACAAGAATAGCATCATTACCTTTCTGCGATTTGGGAAATCCAGTGACGAAGTCCATCTCAACATGGTCCCATTTCCATTCAGGAATAGAGATAGGTTGCAGAGTTCCAGCAGGCCTTTGATGTTCTGCTTTGATGCGACGGCAAACGTCACACTCAGCAACATAACGAGCAATGTCTTGCTTCATATTAGTCCACCAGAATCTCTGGCGGATATCTTGGTACATCTTTGTACTACCCGGATGGATACTTAGAGGCGTATCATGAGCTTCTTTCATAACTTCCTGTGTCATATCCAGGTTTTTCTCTGCACATGGCACCACTAGGCGGCCCTTGAAGTATAGGGTGCCATCTTCAGAAATGGTGAAGAATGAGGGCTTTCCTCCTGCGAGGTAGCGCTTAATCTTGTAGGCTTCAGAGTCATACTTCTGTAGCCTTTTGATGCTGTCCTCGAGATCTGGTTTAGCAACTAGGGTATTGAGGGAACCCTGGGTAACAACGTGGAGGTTCACCTTGCCAAATTGTTTAGGAGGGGGAGCGAGTGCACCCGGAGGAACAATATGGAGGTTCAGCTTCCTGAATTCTTCAACAAGCGAGGGCTGAACTTTATGAACCTGGAGGTGGTTGCAGTAAGACTTGCGGCTCAAGGCATCAGCCATTACATTAGCCTTGCCTGGCGTATAGGAGATACCCAAGTCAAAGTCTGCAACAAGCTCCATCCATCTCTGTTGACGGAGGTTCAGATCTGGCTGAGTAAACAGATACTTCAGACTTTGGTGGTCAGTGAAGATCTCGCAACGATTACCGAGAAGGTAATGTCGCCACTGCTTCAGCGCCTGAATGACGGCAGCAAGTTCGAGGTCGTGAACTGGGTAGTTCTCTTCGTGAGGGCGCAATTGTCGAGAGGCATAAGCAATCACTCTGCGGTCTTGCATTAGGACACAGCCTAATCCTTGACGGGAAGCGTCGCAGTAAATGACAAAGTCCTTCTTAGTATCAGGTGGAGCTAGAACTGGAGCAGAAGTCAACTTGTCTTTGAGTGCTTGGAAACTTTCCTGACATTTGTCTGTCCATTGGAACTTGACGCCCTTATGTAACAGGTTAGTCAGAGGCCTGGCGATCTTAGAGAAGTTCTCGACGAATCGCCGGCAATAGCTGGCGAGACCGAGAAAACTTCTGACTTGCTTAACGTTCTTGGGAGGAGTCCAATCAAGAATAGCCTGAACTCGCTCGGGGTTGACGGCAATACCATCCTTAGAGATGACATGCCCCAGATAGGTTACTTCCGGTAGCCAGAATTCACATTTAGAGAACTTGGCATATAGTTGATGTTCTCGTAGTTTCTCCAGCACAAGTCGAAGATGTTCAGCATGTTCTTCTTCGTTCTTGGAAAATATCAGGATATCATCCAGATAAACCACGACGAACTTGTCGAGGTAATCCATGAATATGTAGTTCATCAGACGAGAGAAGGTGGCTGGAGCATTGGTTAAACCGAAAGACATGACGGTGTACTCGTATGAACCATAGCGAGTCACGAAGGCGGTCTTTGGGATATCCTCTTCGCGAACACGGATCTGGTGGTAGCCCAACCTCAAGTCGAGCTTAGAGAACACTGACGAACCCGCCAGTTGATCATACAGATCATTGATCCGAGGAAGAGGGTATTTATTCTGAATGGTAGCTTGGTTTATAGGACGGTAGTCTTGAACTAATCGGTTTGTCCCATCCTTCTTCTTGACAAAGAGAGAAGGTGCTCCCCAAGGAGAGCAACTTGGGCGAATGAATCCTTTGCGAAGAGACTTGTCGATTTCCTCCTTAAGCTCAAGGAGTTCATGCGGCGGCATTTTGTAAGGTCGCTTGGCTATAGGAGTGGTGCCTGGTTTCAAGTCGATGATGAATTCGACAGCTCTAGCAGGGGGAATCCCCGGAAGTTCTTCAGGAAAGACGTCGAGGAATTCACGCACGACGGGAATGTTTTCAATGCCCTCGAGTGGTGCAGCGTTCAATGCATTCAATGCATAGAGCCTTGCCTCGGCATTTTGCACCAGATGGGCTTGGTAAGTAACTATCTCATCTGAAGGGTGCAGCAGATGGACGGTCTTAGTGGTGCAAACTATTGAAGCAGTATGCGCTTTTAACCAATTCATTCCCAGAATGAGATCAATGCTACAGGACTTCAGTACGATGGGAGAGACAAGAAATTCCAGTCCTTCGATTTCAACAGTAACATCGCGACTAACCATAGAGGTTTGACATTGGCCCGCAGGGGTGTGTACCACTAGCGGAGTGTTTATCTCCTCGTGATTAATACCATGCAGGAATGCAAATTCTGCTGAAATGAATGAATGGGATGCTCCTGTATCAAATAAAACGGATGCTGGTACTGAATTTACGAGGAGTGTACCCATCACAGTAGCAGGCTGGTCTTGAGCTTCGCTGAGATCAACGTGGTTGGCATGAGCGCGACCATGAGACTTAGCATTGTTGTTGCGGGGCTGGTTGTTACCACGGCCAGCTGCTGGAAGGGCCAGTTGATTCTGGTTCTGATAGCAGTTCCTGGCAAAGTGGCCCGGTTGACCACACTTGAAGCACAGACCATTATCGGGAGTGGGAACAGGAGCCCCAGGTGGGGGAGCTGGTAGCTTTGACTGCTTAGATGGTGGAGGAGGCAGACGCGGTGCAGCATAAGATTTCCTGGGAGCAGGTGCATTTGGACGATACATGCTGTTCGGGATCCATATCTTACGCTTCTGTGAGGGCGAGCCCGAAGATGAGCCCGTGTCACGGTTGCGCCTCTGAGAGCTCTGGTATTCCTGCAGACCAGTCTCGACATTGATGGCCTTATTCACCAAGGTGGCGAAATCGGCAAAGTCATGCACTAGAAGTGCGAGCTTGATGTCAGCTTGAAGGCCATCACGGAACTTCTCCTGTCTGCGTGCATCAGTTGCAATGTCTTCTTCAGCATAGCGGGACAAGTCCAGAAACTCCCGCTGATAAGCTTCGACAGTTTTGTTGCCTTGGGTGAGGTTGCGGAACTCACGCTTCTTCCGGTCCATGACTCCTTGAGGAATGAAGCGGGCACGGAAAGCAGCTTGGAAGTCTGGCCATGTGATGATTGTTCCAGCTGGCAGAGTACGCCTGTGGCTGTCCCACCATTGAGCTGCGGGTCCCTTCAAGAAGAAGGAAGCAAAATTGACATAGCTGGCAGGGGCTACATCAGCAGACTCCATCTCATAGGTGATGTCACGGAGCCAGTCATCAGCATCCAAAGGCTGAGTTGAGCTGCGGTAGATGGTTGGGTTGAGGCGTATGAAATCTTGAAGAGTCACTTGGGCTGGCTGCTGGTTCATATTGGGGCGAGGAAACTGAGCCATCATATTTTCCATGAATTGGCGGTTCAGTTCGAACTGTTGGATCATACCAGCCATGTACTCAGGTGGTGGTGGGGCATCGCCACCACGACCACGACCACCTGGTCTAACCATCCTGCTAATATATAACAGGGGTAGTTCAGCATTTAGAAAATTTGCAATGACAAGAATCATTCATGATGAAACATGCATAACGAAAGGAGCACGATAGCTACTACATAGTAGTCGGCATAGCTTACAAAAGGGGTCATGCATAGAGTTCAGTACACAGGGTTCAGTACATAGACTAAAACATCATAGGCGGCACACAGGCTCGCGGCGAATGCCTTTAACACTACAAACAAGCCTACATCAGTCCCAAGAGGTACTGTGGAGGTAATCGTAGCCCGACAGCTGGTAGTGAGGCAACAGATAGCCCTCCACGTCAGCAGACTGGGGGCCGCGGATACTCAGGTGTAGAGCCCGACGCTCAGGTGGCAGAAGAGGACCAAGTGCGGGAGAGTAGCCTCCCACCTCTGGCCAACCGACACCGTGGGGCATCACGGTCCTGGCTGGGTAGATCGCAGCGCGCGGTACCTGTCCAGACCGGACAAAGGGGTGCAGCAGCGTCAGAGCACGGTAAAGGTGCTGACGGGTGGTGTACATCTCGTGGCGAAGAGCTCGGTTAGCTCGATCCAGCCCATCAGCATGCAGAACCAGGTGCTGATGGTAGAAGGGCTCTCGGGTGACAGTGGAGTAGGCAGCAGTATAGTATCCCTCTGCACCAACATCAGAGGCGATAGCAATGTGCCTGAAAGGGGAGGTGTCCAACTCCTGATACTCTCCACGAAGACGTGTCAGAGCAGCATAGGCTGCATCGTGGACAGCCATATCGATGGTCACACCAACACCATGTGCGGTGTGCAGCACAGTAGTGGAGTCGTACTCCCGAGAGTAGAGGTGGACGATGGCACGGTACTGCTCCTGGTTAAAGTCCTGGTACTCCTCGTAGACGGTGTACTCAGGGTGCCAGCGATAACCCAGATAGGTCATCATCTCAGCTAGCACCGCAGGTGATCCCGAGGCACCAATGGCCATCGTGTGGCGAACAACCTGCCTCGTGGGTTCCATCTGAAAGCAAAGACGTTTCAAAGGAGTCAAATGACAGTGTGTGAATTGTTCAAAATACTATTCTAAGAAACAACTATGGCTTATCCATCTTTGGGGTGAACGCGGTCACGGGATCCTAGTGTTAGAGTTAGTAAATTCGTTTAACCCGAGTAGAAGAGAGTTCAGAGTCCCAGAGTAAAGGTCGAGGAGTAAAAGATCCTAGTACCACCCAATGGCGATGTGGGCCCATAAGCCGCACAGCCATGTTAGTAAAAGTTTTGCAATGACTAGACTCGACTTCGGCCAAGGAGTGTGGAAGGGGGGTTCCTACAGGCAGTCGGCTCTGATACCAACTTGTGACGCCCCCGATTTGACCGTACACTAATCATGCACGCAAATGTGTACGACCAAGATCAGGGACTCACGGGAAGATATCACAACACAACTCTAAAACATAAATAAGTCATACAAGCATCATAATACAAGCCAGGGGCCTCGAGGGCTCGAATACAAGTGCTCGATCACAGACGAGTCAGCGGAAGCAACAATGTCTGAGTACAGACATAAGTTAAACAAGTTTTGCCTTAAGAAGGCTAGCACAAAAGTAGCAACGATCGAAAAGGCAAGGCCTCCTGCCTGGGACCTCCTAACTACTCCTGGTCGTCGTCAGCGGCCTGCACGTAGTAGTAGGCACCTCCAGTGCCGTGGGAGTCGTCGTCGACGGTGGCGTCTGGCTCCTGGACTCCAACATCTGGTTGCGACAACCAGATAGAAAGGAAAGGGGGAAAAGGAGGGAGAGAAGCAACCGTGAGTACTCATCCAAAGTACTCGCAAGCAAGGAGCTACACTACATATGCATGGGTATATGAGTAAAGAGGCATATCAGTGGACTGAACTGCAGAATGCCGGAATAAGAGGGGGATAGCTAGTCCTGTCGAAGACTAAGCTTCTGGACATCTCCATCTTGCAGCATGTAGAAGAGAGTAGATTGAAGTCCTCCAAGTAGCATCGCATAGCATAATCCTACCCGGCGGTCCCCTCCTCGTCACCCTGTTAGAGAGCGATCACCGGGTTGTATCTGGCACTTGGAAGGGTGTATTTTATTCAGTATCCAGTTCTAGTTGTCATAAGCTCAAGGTACAACTCCGGGTCGTCCTTTTACCGAGGGACACGGCTATTCGAATAGATAAACTTCCCTGCAGGGGTGCACCACATAACCCAACACGCTCGATCCCAATTGGCCGGACACACTTTTCTGGGTCATGCCCGGCCTCGTAAGATCAACACGTCGCAGCCCCACCTAGGCTCAACAGAGAGGTCAGCACGCCGGTCTAAACCTATGCGCGCAGGGGTCTGGGCCCATCGCCCTATGCACACCTGCACGTTGCGAACGCGGCCGTGAGCAGACCTAGCAACCCACACGATCACGGCGGTTACGTCAAAGCGGTCCAACACGGCGCGCGCCACTCAGTCGCTGACGTCAAAAGAGCTTCGGCTGATACCACGACGTCGGGATACCCATAACTACTCCCACGTAGATGGTTAGTGCGTATAGACCAAATGGCCAGACTCAGATCAAATACCAAGATCTCGTTAAGCGTGTTAAGTATCCGCGAACGCCGACCAGGGCCAGGCCCACCTCTCACCTAGGCGGTCTCAACCTGCCCTGTCGCTCCGCCACAAAGATCCACTTGCGGGTACTCCTACGAGCCGACCCGACTTTAGTCATCACATGTGTCATGTATATAGTATATAAGTATATGCCCGTGATCACCGCCCAGGTGATCACGGCCCGATAGTATAGCACAGCAGACGGACAAGAATGTAGGGCCACTGATGGAAATCTAGCATCCTAGACTAAGCATGTAGGATTGCAGGTAAAGGTAACAACAGTAGTAGCAAGGATAGGCTATGCATCAGAATAGGATATCGAAAAGCAGTAACATGCTACACTACTCTAATGCAAGCAGTAGAGAGTAGAGTAGGCGATATCTGGTGATCAAGGGGGGGGCTTGCCTGGTTGCTCTGGCAAGTAGGAGGGGTCGTCAACTCCGTAGTCGAACTGGGCAGCAGCAGTGTCGGTCTCGTAGTCTACCGGAGAGAAGAGGGGGAAGAAACAGTAAATACAATGCAAACATAAGCATGACGATGCGTGACATGACAATGAGCGGTGCTAGGGGTGTCCTAATGCGACAGTAGGTGGTACCGGTGAAGGGGGGAAACATCCGGGAGGTATTCCCGATGTTTCGCGTTTTCGGACAGACGGACCGGAGGGGGAAAGTTGCTAGTTCGATAGGTTAGGGAGGTGTGGTGGATGAACGGACTGCGTATTCGGATTCGTCTCGTCGTTCTGAGCAACTTTCATATAGAAATCATTTTCATCCGAGTTACGGTTTAAAAGATATGAATTTTCAAAGTTTATTTGAATTTCTGGAATTATTTAATTAACAGAAAGAATAAAATGACGTCAGCATGACGTGCTGATGACGTCAGCAGTCAACAGACTCGCTGACCAGGTCAAACTGACCAGTGGGTCCTACATGTCATAGAGAGAGGGCTAACAGTGGGTTATTTTAATTAAACGTGGTTAATTAGCAGCTGGGTCCCACATGTCAGTGACTAATTAGTTAAACTAATTACTTTTAATTATAAAATCATTTTAATTATTTATTTTAAGGGGTGGGGCCCGCACGTCAGTGGCTGGGGCTGCCCAGTCAGCCCAGTTGACCAGGTCAACTGGTCAACAGGTGACTAGGGGGCCCACTGGCAGTGACCCAGGGGGTGGCCCCAGGTGTGCCACGTCGGACGCCGGCGGGAGGGCACTCCGGCGAGCCCGTACACGGCGACGAGCCTCGGCCGTGGCCGGAATTCGGCCACAGGGGTCCGTTTCACGCGCGCTTGGTCGCGTTCGAACGGCCAAGACGATCCGCGCCGGATGGTGGTAGTGGTTCGTCCGGAGATGGCCGGAAACGGCATCGGCGGTGAGCTTAGCGGCGGCCGGAGTTCGGGGTTGCACGGGCACGGCGATGGGAGGCACGGGAAGGCCAGACGTGGGGCTCTACGGGGTCCTGGGAGTGCCAGGAGCACGCGGGGACCATCGGTGCGGGCGGAGGAGCTCGGGGTGCGCGAGGACGAGGGGGGGGCAGGCGGGGCGTGGCCGACGCGGGCGCGCGGTCGGGGCGCGCGCGGGCGAAGGCCGTGCGGGCGCGCGTGCGTGGACAGGCGCGGCGGGGCGCGTCTGGGCGCGTCGGAGCGCGAGCGGGGCGGCGGTGACCGAGAGGAGAGGGGCGGGCGACGGAGGCCGGTGGCCTCACCGAGGGATGCAGGGTCACGGCAGTGGGGTCGAGGGGGAGACGGGGGCGACGGCGATGCCGTGTCGAGGCGCAGGCCGGCGAGGAGGAGGAGGAGGCAGGCCGGCGAGGCAGTACTCCGGCGAGGCGAGGGCGCGGGGGCGGTCGGCGACGGGGTCGAGCGCCTCCTCCTCGATCCCGATCGGGGGGGGCAGAGGAGATATTTCGGGAGGAGTGGGTGGTGAGGCTGTCGGTGGGGGGGGCAGGGGATAAGGTGAGGGGGGGTTGGGCCGGCCGGCTGGGCCTGGGGTGGCCCAGTTGGGCCAGGTCCAGTGGGGGGGGGCTTTCGTTCTTTTTTTTTGTTCTGTTTTCTGTTTTGTTTTGCCTTTTCTTTTATTTGTTTATTTCCTTTTCTGTTTTATTTCATTTAAAAGTATTTAGACATTTTATAAAAATGTGTTTTCTCCACCATAATTACCAGTGTATTATTTAGAACCCACTGAACATTTCTGTTTGAATTTTTGAAAACTTTTATTTTCCACTTTAATTATATTTGAAGTTTGAACTAGGAGCTTGAAAAGGGTGTGATTCAAATGTGATCAAGCCCTGTTTAGCAACATGACTAGCTTAATCACAGGGGGTTACTGTAGCATGATTCTCAGGGTGTTACAAGCCCGTAATGCAATAACTATCGATATAAAAGCATGATGCAAAATGGACGTATCAGTGATAGAAAAAGATTTTGCAACGATTAGGAAGAAAACACATTTACTATAAAACGGCTCATATAAATTTAAGAGCCCCCAGTTAACTAGGGTAAGAGTAGTGTTTTTATCATATAACGTATGTGAGCATGGTCGAACCGAACACAAATTAAAATTTTAAAACTTCAAGCATAAAAGCGAATTAGCTGGTTAATGTGTTCGGCATTGATGACGCGGTCCGAGCTTACGACGGGACGAGGTCCCAGCCCCCAAGCCGGTCCCGAGGTGGCAGAACGAAGAGCTCGACGCTCCGATGTGGCGACATAGCACGCCCGATGCAGGTCGGTAGTGTGACGACGAAGTACCCGGCGTGGGTTAATGAAGTGATGACGGAGCCCCCGGTCCAGCCGAGGTGACGTGGTATGTCGATACACCGAGGTGACAGCGCTACCCAAGCCGGAGATAATAATAAAAATAATAATAAATTAAAAAAAGTTGCATGATTAATAATTTATGCAAAGTGAGTAATAAAAGAAATATGGCCCGTACGCCGAACACCCGACGAGGTAGAACCCTCTTTATGATGCCGAAGTCCCCGAGGCAACCGAACATGTCGGTATGGCAATTCAATCAACAAGGTGATCATGCGAGCCGATTTATGCCAATTGGGACGACAACGTTGGCTTGCCGAAGTGACCGCGTGACGCAGTCGAAGTCGATCACCTACACACATAAAATATTGCGGTCCAAAAAGAATAATATAAAGGGATAATTAGATTTATGCCCCTAGTTGTGTCCCACTCATCTGTTTTACCCCTAATTCCCAAAAGTCACCGGTTCTGTCCAAGTCACTTTGATCCTCTTATGCTTTTGCCCTTTGACCATTTGACCGTCAGTTTGAAAACTTCATAACTAATTCATACAAAATCAAAAAAATGCAAATAAGATACCAAAATATTCAGAAAAACATCACCTATATGTCAGTGTCATTTGCATTGATGAAAAAAGTGTTGGAAAGTGCACATCCGAGTTTTAGCTCTTTTGATACCACCATGAATAGTAAACTCTAAAAAAATTCAAAAAAATAAAAAAAAATATGGTGGCAAAGAACGACAAGTGTTTTAAGTGCTTGTCAAGTTTCATTAGGGAACGACATTCGTGGAAGTCGTGGCAAAAAAAAATCTATTTTGGAGTGCTGATTGTTTTTTTGCCGCGGCACCCACAAATGTTATTCCCTAATGAAACTTGGCAGGCACTTAAAACATTTGTCATTCTTTTCCACCAAATTATTTTTTAATTTTTTTGAACTTTTTTAGATTTTACTATTAATGGTGGTAGCATAAGAGCTAAAACTCGGATGGGCACTTTCCAACACTTTTTTCATGAATGCAAATGACACTGACATATAGATGATGTTTTTCTGAACATTTTGGTATCTTATTTGCATTTTTCTGATTTAGTATGAATTAGTTATGAAGTTTTCAAACTGACGGTCAAACGGTCAAAGGGCAAAAGCATAAGAGGAGTAAAGTGATTTGAATAGAACCGGTGAGTTTTGGGAATTAGGGGTAAAACAGACGAGTGGGACACAACTAGGGGCATAAATCTAATTATCCCTAATATAAATATATATATAATCCTTGCATAATTGCTTTTCGCAAAAATAATTTATTTAAAGAGATGTGGCCTGGCGCCGAAGTCAATGTTGATGCAGGGCGTCGGCGTAACTCGGTGAAGGTGTGGCAAAGCGTGAATTCATAGGCCGGTCCGAGTTCCGGATTCGGCGTTCGCCGAACTGTATACGGAAACTGACCGAACCACCACGCGACCGTCGTTAATGCGGCCACCATTTAACAGACCTGGTTTATCTGTTGTAGCAATATGAAGAAAGATTACTCCCAAAATTGGGACTCAATCCACACACCCATCGCCTAATGGGCGATGAGGCGACGACATGGCGATGCTGGCAAAGGTTGGCTCGCCGAGGCAAAGCCCGCCGTCCAGCTAATGTGACGAAGCTGGTCCGCTGGTGACGTCGAAGTCTCCAGAGTAGGATGATGAAGAGATGGCGAAGCCCCCGGTCTAGGCCGAGGTAACGGAGCGGGTCGGTAAGGAGACGCAACAGCTGCCATGTCAGCCGATGTATTGAAGCAGTTCGGTGTGATGGACATCAGCTTGAAGAAGCAACAGTGCGACCATGCCGACGCTGGTCATAACTTGTGTTGCGGTCAAAGCCAGATTGACGAAGTGACCGAGCAGCGATGTCGGCGCGCCTGACCCATGCAATCCGTGGGGCGATGGTGTTGGTGATAATTTAGTCCTCATGATGCCGAACTCTTGTTCGGCTTGCCGAGCTGATGATCCGATGACGTTGGGCTCGGCTCGATGAAGCGACGATCTGTCTAGCACAGGTCGGCAGACATGGAGTAAAGGCTGGTTTGACGCCAGCGTGATGGCGAAGATTACCTTCGAAAAGGAGCAAAATTTGTGAGCATGTGTTCGTAAACAAAACACAATACCCTACAAAGAGATTCTTCCAAAACGGTTGTCTGATATCCCGTTCATGAAGAAAGATGAACTCGGGTCGGATTTGTACTCGCGCAGAAAACAGATCTGAAAAGGGATGCACTAATCGGAAGGTTTCCGGAGTTTGGCCGGTCGGATGGAGCTAAATTTTGAGAGGTGGTAGATATTGGAATTCCGCAGCCGATCAACAGTTGGATCTTCCAGAGGACGTCCGAGCTAGATGCTGGACACCACGCTCCAAACTCATCCAGATTCAACAGGGTCCTGTATATCGGAGATCGGCGGAGATTGCTCCATCGAAACACGGCGTAATTTTACAGTGTTGTTGTAGACTCAATTACGCACTATTCCACCAAAGGAATCGTCAAAGCGTTGCTCGCGGAGGTGGTGGTAGCGGATACAAGTTTGTTGTTCGAAAAAACACCACGGTCGCCCAAGGGCAATGTTGACGTTGAGACCCCGAGCTCCATGGATGATTCCTCCATGATCATGATAGAGATCGGAGTTGATGTTGATGAAGGCCCTCGTCCTAAAATGACGATTGGAGGCAGGGCACAGTCCTTGGTCAAGCCAAGGTGACCAGTCGAGCCGGCGACGAAGATGCCGACGTCGCAGTTGATCTGCAGACGAGCCATTGATCTTTTGTCGATCACATAGCGAAACTCTCAATGAAAGCACCATTGTCGATGTTAAAACCGGAAGATCTCGGGTAGGGGGTCCCGAACTATGCGTCTGTGGATCAATGGTAACAGGAACGAAGGAGATGATGTTTTACCCAGGTTCGGGCCCTCTTAATGGAGGTAAAACCCTATGTCCTACTCTTGTTTATATTGATGGAGTATCAAGTACAGAGTTGATCTACCTCGAGATCATATGTTACGGTCTAAGCCCTAGAGGTATGATGGATAATGTCATAATGATCTATCGACTAGCCTGGCCATGGCTTATATAATGCACCGGAGGCCTAGGATAACAAGAGTCCTAATCGGATACGTTGGTGGAGAGGAGTCCTTGTCTTGATCATCAAGCCTTGTGGAATCTTCCTCGTGTGCGGCATGGGATGCCCGAAGTGGCCCATGAGTGAACCGCCATGGGGGTCCTCGGCCCAATCCAGCTGGTCGTGAGACAACATGGTGAGTACCCCTTAGTCTAGGACACCGTCAGATACATAGACAAAATACAGTGTCCCTAGTAAGCCTCTACTAGACTACCTCGTTAATCAAAGATGCTTAAGTTTCCTGACCATAGACATGTGTTGTCAATTGATGAAACGGAATCACATCAGTAGGAGAATGATGTGATGGACAAGACCCATTTGTTAGCTTAGCATAGTGACCGTTATGTTTTATTGCTATTGCTTTCTTCATGACTTATACATATTCCTTTGACTCTGAGATTATGCAACTCCCGAATACCGAAGGAACACCTTGTGTGCTATCAAACGTCACAACGTAACTGGGTGATTATAAAGATGCTCTACAGGTGTCTCCGAAGGTGTTTGTTGGGTTGGCATAGATCGAGATTAGGATTTGTCACTCCGAGTATCGAAGAGGTATCTCTGAGCCCTCTTGGTAATGCACATCATGATAAGCCTTGCAAGAAATGTGACTAATGAGTTAGTTGTGGGAAGATGTATTACAGATCGAGTAAAGAGACTTGCCGGTAACAAGATTGAACTAGGTATGAAGATACCGACGATCGAATCTCGGGCAAGTAACATACCAATGACAGAGTGAATTACATATGTTGACATTGCGGCATGACCGATAAAGATCTTCATAGAATATGTAGGTACCAATATGAGTATCCCGCTGTTGGTTATTGATCGGAGATGTGTGTTGGTCATGTCTACATAGTTCTCGAACCCGTAGGGTCCGCACGCTTAACGTTCAATGACGTTTTGTATTATGAGTTATGTGTTTTGGTGACCGAAGATTGTTCGGAGTCCCGGATGAGATCACAGACATGATGAGGAGTCTCGAAATGGTCGAGAGGTGAAGATTGATATATTGGATGATAGTATTCAGACACCAGAATGGTTTCGGAGTATTTTGGATATTTATCAGAGTACCGAGGGGTTACCGGAACCCCCCGGGGAAAGTTATGGGCCAACATGGGCCATAGTGGAGAGAGAGGGCAGCCCACAAGGGGTGGCACGTGCCCCCCCATGGGCAGTCCGAATTGGACAAGGGGAGGGGGCGCGGCCCCCTTTCCTTCTTCCTCTCCCTTTCCTTCCCCCTTTCCCCCTTTGAAAGAAGGAGGGGGGCGACTAGGAGTAGGAGTCCAAGTCGGTTCCCCCCCCACTTGGCGCGCCGCTAGGGCCGGCCTCCTCCCCTGTCCTCCTTTATATACGGGGGCAGGGGCTACCCCAAAGCACATCAATTGTCCTCTTAGCTATGTGCGGTGCCCCCTCCACAGTTTACGCCTCCGGTCATATTGTCGTAGTGCTTAAGCGAAGCCCTGCGCGGATCACATCACCATCACCGTCACCACGCCATCATGCTGACGAAACTCTCCCTTGGCACTTTGCTGGATCAAGAGTTCGAGGGACGTCATCGAGCTAAACATGTGCAGAACTCGGAGGTATTGTACGTTCGGTGCTTGATTGGTTGGATCGCAAAGACGTTCGACTACATCAACCGCCTTAAGCAAACGCTTCCGAGGTGTATCATACTTCTCCAATGTATCTACTTTTCTTAACGCTTTTCCTCTTGTTTTGGACTCTAATTTGCATGATTTGAATGAAACTAACCCCGGAGTGACGCTGTTTTCAGCAGAACTACCATGGTGTTGTTTTTGTGCAGAAATAAAAGTTCTCGGAATAGAACGAAACTTTGAGAGGATTTTTTATACAATAAATAAGAATTTCGGGAGCCAAGATCCACCGGGGGGGCACCTGGGTGGGCACAACCTAGCAGGGCGCGCCCCCCTCCTAGCGCGCCCAGGTGGGTTGTCCCCACCTGGTAGCCCCGCAGACCCTGAAACCTACGCTATAAAATCCTATTTTTCTATAAAAAAATCAGGGAGAAAGAATTATCATGATCGACGAGACAGAGCCGCCATCACCTCCTGTTCTTCATAAGGAGGCGAGATCTCGAGTCCGTTTGGGGCTCCGGAGAGGGGGATCTTCGTTGTTCGTCATCACCAACCCTTCTCCGTCGCCAATTGCATGATGCTCCCCACCGGGAGTGAGTAATTCCTTCGTAGGCTCACTGTCGGCGAGGAGTTGGATGAGATTCATCATGTAATCGAGTTAGTTTTGTTAGGGCTTGATCCCTAGTATCTACTATGTTCTAAGATTGATGTTGCTATGACTTTGCAATGCATAATGCTTGTCACTTTGGGCCCAGATGCCATGAACTCAGATCTGAACCGTTTATGTTATCATCATTGTATCCATGTTCTAGATCTGATCTTGCAAGTTATAGTCACCTACTACGTGTTATGATCCGGCAACCCCGGAGTGACAATAGTCGGGACCACTCCCGGTGATGGCCGTAGTTTGAGGAGTTCATGTATTAACTATGTGTTAATGCTTTGTTCCGGTTCTCTATTAAAAGGAGGCCTTAATATCCCTTAGTTTCCAATGTGGACCCCGTTGCCACAGGAGGGTAGTACAAAAGATGTTGAGGGAGTCCTGGATTAGAGGTTCTCCGGATAGCCGGACTATATCCTTTGGCCGGACTGTTGGACTATGAAGATACAAGATTGAAGACTCTGTCCCGTGTTCGGATGGGGCTCTCCTTGGCGTGGAAGGCAAGCTTGGCAATACGGATATGTAGATCTCCTCCCTTGTAACCGACTCTGTGTAACCCTAGCCTCCTCCGGTGTCTATATAAACCGGAGGGTTTAGTCCGTAGGACAACGACAATCATACCATAGGCTAGCTTCTAGGGTTTAGCCTCTACGATCTCATGGTAGATCAACTCTTGTAATACTCATATCATCAAGATCAATCAAGCAGGAAGTAGGGTGTTACCTCCATCGAGAGGGCCCGAACCTGGGTAAACATTGTGTCCCCCGCCTCTTGTTACCATCCTCCTTAGACGCACAGTACGGGACCCCCTACCCGAGATCCGCCGGTTTTGACCGACATTGGTGCTTTCATTGAGAGTTCCACTGTGCCGTCGCCATAGGGCTTGATGGCTCCTTCGATCATCGGTAACGATGCGGCCCAGGGTGAGGTTTTCCTCCCCGGACAGATCTTCGTATTCGGCGGCTTCGCACTGCGGGCCAACTCGCTTGGCCATCTGGAGCAGATCGAGAGATACGCCCCTGGCCACCAGGTCAGGTTCGGAAACTTGAACTACACTACTGACATCCGCGGAGACTTGATCTTCGACGGATTCGAGCCCATGCCAGGTGCGCCACACGATCACGACAAGCATGATTTATCTCTGCAGTCGGACCGTGTTCGGGAGATCACACCTGCAGCTACTCCGGCTCTCAATCCAGAGCAAATTGCGCCATCCGAGGACAGGTGGATAGACCCCGCCATGGAGGCCGCACACTCAGTGACGATAGAGCCGGATACTGACTTCACCCCTTACAAGAGCCGTGTTGCCAAACTACTGGATTCGTCCCCGGCCACGGACGCCGAGCCACCTGCGTCCGTGCCTATCAAATCCGATTGGGTGCCGATCATGGAGTTTACCTCCGCGGATATCTTTCAACACTCGCCTTTCGGCGATGTGCTCAATTCATTAAGATCTCTCTCCCTTTCAGGAGAACCTTGGCCGGACTATGTCCGGCTTGAATGGGATGCGGACGACGAAGAAATTCGCTCCCCACCCACCACCCACTTAGTAGCCACTGTCGACGATTTAACCGACATGCTCGACTTTGACTCTGAAGACATCGACGGTATGGACGACGATGTAGGAGACGAATTGGAACCACCGCCCACAGGGCGCTGGACCGCCACCTCATCATATGATATATACATGGTGGATACCCCCAAAGAAGGCAATGGCGATGAGACAGCGGAGGATGACCCCTCCATGAAGCAACCCAAGCGCCGACATCAGCGGCGCCGCTCTAAGTCCCGCCATAGCAAAAGTAGTGATACCGGCACAAGAGACAATAACACTCCGGATAGTGCCGAAGACGACAACAATCCCCTCCAGCAAGATTTAGAGCGGGAAGATGAACAAGCTAGCCTCCAGAATGGGCAGCAGATGAAGAGGCGGAGGATGACAATTACATGCCTCTCTCTGAAGACGAGGTGAGCCTCGGTGACGAAGAATTTATCGTGCCAGAGGATCCCGTCGAGCAGGAGCGCTTCAAGCGCCGGCTTATAACCACAGCAAATAGTCTGAAAAAAGCAACAACAACTTCGAGCTGATCAAGATTTGCTAGCTGACAGATGGACCGAAGTCCTTGCGGCCGAGGAATACGAAGTCGAACGCCCAACCAAAAGTTATCCAAAGCGCAGGTTGCTACCTCAACTAGAGGAGGAAGCATTGAAATCTACATCACCAACGTCTGATGCGGCTGATCGGCCACCTCGTGGCCAAGACACAGAGCCATTCCAGCCCGAAGTCCAGCCCGCACCCCGCCGCCAATCAAACAAAAATACCAAGGCCCGGGGTAATACGCGGGACCTGCGAGGTGTATTGTAAGACAAGGCAAAACATGCAAGATCGATCTACGGATCACGGGGGCGCGCACCAACACGTGACGATGATCGTCACGCCAGATACACCACAAGTAAATCCGGCCGAGCCGAACACCACAAACAAGATTCGTATGAACTGCGTCGTGATATAGCCCGGCACAGAGGCGCCGCACACCCCCTATGCCTCACTGATGAAGTAATGGATCACGAATTCCCAGAACGGTTTAAACCCGTAAACATTGAATCATACGATGGTACTACAGACCCCACGGTATGGATAGAAGTCTTCTTCCTCCACATTCACATGGCCCGCGGGGATGACCTACATGCCATCAAGTATCTCCCGTTAAAACTCAAAGGGTCGGCTCGGCATTGGCTCAATAGCTTGCGGGCAAACTCCATCGGAGGCTGGGAGAGCCTGGCAGAGGCATTCCTGGACAATTTCCAGGTCACTTATGTGCGGCCGCCGGACGCTGACGATTTAAGTCATATAACTCAGCAGCCAGGGGAATCGGCCAGGAAATTCTGGACCCGGTTCCTAACCAAGAAGAACCAAATAGTCGACTGTCCGGATGCAGAGGCCTTAGCGGCATTTAAGCATAATATCCGTGATGAATGGCTCGCCCGGCACCTCGGCCAAGAGAAGCCAAAATCCATGGCAGCCCTCACGACACTTATGACCCGCTTTTGTGCAGGCGAAGATAGCTGACTGGCTCGTAGTACCAATACAACAAGAAAACCTGGCATACCAGAAGCCAGGGATAGCAACGGCAAACCACGACGCAACAAACACAAGCGCCGCAAATATGGTGAAAACGCCGACAATACGACAGTTAACACCGGGTTCAGGGGCTCAAAGTCTGGTCAGCAGAAAGGGCCACCCAAAAATAAAAATCCGGGTCCATCCAGTCTCGACCGCATACTCGATCGCCAATGCCAAATTCATGGCACCCCGGAAACGCCAGCCACCCATACCAACAGAGAATGCTGGGTTTTCAAACAAGCCGGCAGGGCAGGCGCTAAAGACAAAAGGGGGTCTCAAAGCGACGATAGCGACGGATAGCCCAGACCACCTAACACAGGAGGGCAAAAGAAATTTCCCCAGCATATTAAATCGGTGAATGTGGTAAATACCACCCAAATTACCAACTTGGACCGGATATGCATCCTTAGGGATGGCGACTCAATGGAACTAGTCGCCCCACTATATAAACTGGGGCCGGTCACCTTCAACACCATAGATCATCCGGCTAACGCCAATCAGGGGAATCCAGCCGCACTAGTCCTCGACCCAATAATAGACGGGTTCCACCTCACTCGAGTCCTTATGGACGGCGGCAGCAGTCTCAATCTGCTTTACCAGGACACAGTGCGCAAGATGGGCATCGATCATTCGGCGATCAAACCCACTAAAGCCACTTTCAGAGGCATTATACCAGGTGAGGAGGCTCGCTGTACAGGCTCCATCACCCTTGAGGTAGTCTTCGGATCACCAGAAAATTACCATATCGAAGAGTTAAACTTCGAAATCGTCCCTTTCCGCAGTGATTACCAAGCATTGCTCGGACGAACTGCATTCGCTCGATTCAACGCGGTGCCACATTATGCCTACCGTAAGCTCAAGATGCCCGGTCCACGTGGCATCATCACGGTTAATGGCAAGGCCAAACCTTCCCTCGGTACCAACGTATACACCACCGCCCTAGCAGCAGAAACAACGAGCATCACCTTGCAGCCGAAGCTCGAGTCGACGTCCAGGCTTCCGGACACTGTCAAGGGACTCCGAACTACTTCGCGGAAGGATAGCCCGGCCCGTCCAGGGCTGAAGTAAACACTCCGGCAAAGGCCAGGACAAGCCGAACTCAGCGGCTCAACCGCCCTCCGGCACATAAATATTTCTTACATTTCCTTCACAGGTTCACCTTTGCGCCGACCAGGACGGACTACACGGAGACAGCTTGAACGTGTAGGGGAATCCTTAGACATTCCCCGCAGTGACCGTCCGGCTATATTACGGATCCGCACTCAGCCTCTTCCCCCAGGTCACAGCAGGTTCCGCAATCATATTCCTTTTTTTATCACATTACTTGTACTCATACGCATAGATGTACTATTCAAATACAACATATGGATTTATATGATGTTTACCTGCTGTTATTTCTTATTGAAATCATTCTGTCAAGTGGCATCCGTACACAGTGATATGCCTTAAAACATGTCAGGGGCTTCGTTTTACCCATAACATGGCAGTAAAGCCCGAACACCTTCATGGAAGTTCGGCACCCCGAACTTATAGCATTATATGCATCAGCTCCGAATCATGTCTTGGGTCAATAGTTGGGTTTGCCCGGCTCGCATGTTTTGGTACCTTAAGTTCCGCTATATCGGCTAAGGTAGCACTGGGAGAACTACTGCGATTGTGTCCCGGTTCTTCCGGACGAGCACCTCAGTAGAGAAAGCCGAAAACTGACTGTCATGATACGGCGAGAGCTGGTCAGCTGTTCGAGAGGTCATAAAATCTTTAAGGATTTCTCCCGCATAGTGCCATAACCAATGCAGCATGCGATGGATTGGTTTTTTCTCCGATCAGGTGCTGATAGAGCCCCTAGTACGGTATTCTGAACACCAGGGGCTGCGCTGACCATACTAAAGCTCCTATGGCTAAGTGAGAGTGATAAAGCCCTACAGTCCGATTGGCTGTTTCGTTGTGCTAAGCACCTCCTTTGAAGGACCCAAAACTGGGATAAAGAGTGCTCAGGTTTATCCCGAACACCCCCGTACTACATACGTGGGGGCAGAAGCCGACGACTGGCCAACTCTCAGATTTAACATATAGAACGGCCTCACAGGAGGGTAAACTTTCATATAACAGGCAGTAAATAATATAATTGACCTTGTTAAAACATTACAAAGGTCAACATGATTTGCATTCATGGAAATATAAAGTCCTTGGTGCATAGCTCTGCGGCAAGGTAGGATCCTTTCAGGACACTCTCATAATATAACTCGGGCTTGCGGTGCTCCTTCCCCTCCGGCGGTCCTTCGGTCATCAGCTTTTCAGCATCCATCTTCCCCCAATGCACCTTTGCGCGGGCGAAGGCCATTCGTGCACCCTCTACACCGACCGACCGCTTGATGACGTCAAGTCGAGGACAGGCACTCACAAGCCGCTTCACGAGCCTGAAGTAGCTAGTTGGGATCGGCTCAGCAGGCCATAGCCGGATAATCAAATCCTTCATGGCTAGTTCCGCCGCCTTCTGTAGTTTGATCAGCTGTTTCAGTTGATCGACAAAGGGCACCAGATAATTCGGTGCCAAATACTACGACCAGAAGAGCTTATCCGCAGTATTCCTTTCTTCGGCTCGATAGAATTGAGCGGCATCTGATGTGCTGCGAGGTAGCTCCGCAAATAACCCCAAGAAATCCGGATTCAAAATTAGAAACATAAGTCTTCCCCCCAAATACTTACTCTATAGGGAAAAAGCCTTACCAGCTGCGATCTTTCTCGCGTCTTGGAGATCCTGCAGGGCGCTTCGGGTCTCCCCCCGAGCATCGCTCGTGGCCAGATGAGCCTTAGTGAGTTAGGATTCTTTCTCCATTAAACTCTGCTCCAAGGTCTCGCATTTCCTTACGGCCTCTTGTAGCTCCTGCTCAGCTTTAATAACCCGGGCCTCGTGCTTCTCACGAAGAGCCTGCTTAGTGGCTGCCTTTTTCTCGGCCTCGGCCACAGCCTTCTTGAGGGCTTCGACTTCGGTCGCAATTCCTAGCACAATTACATAAGGCTCAGTTCATACTGAAAATTCATTCGCAATAAACGCGAACAAGACTTGTGCATACCCTGTTTATCCCTCAACTGCATTTTCAACTGGCCAAGTTCTTTTTTGGCCCGTTCCAGACTTTGATTCAGTCCAGAGATTTCCGCAGTATGGGAGGCAGCAGCTGCTACAGACGGCTGCTTATAAGAGAAGAGAAATATCTGTCATTCAATGAGTCTTCCTGCGAATATATATATTTGATCCCCTGTCTGGTTTCTTCTTTCACCGAACAGTGTATCCGGGGCTATTGTGCATACTATGACACTCTTCGAATAACATACCTCAAAACCTTTTATAAGGCTGATACAGGCTCCATTCAGTCCACTCTCAGTAGACTGAATCTTCTCAATCACCGCGCCCATAAGGGCATGATGTTCATCAACGATGGAGGCGTCTTTCAATGCCACCAACAAAGCATCTGACACTTCTGGATAGACAGAGGTCGCTGATGGAACAGGCACGCCCCATCCAGCCAAAGGAGGCTGCCTGTTTGATTCTGGAGCAGTATAGGTCTCTGGAATTGCATCCGGCTGGGAGGCGAACTCAGGATTGCCCCCGCCGTTGACCTCCAGGCACGCCCCGTCCAGCCAAAGGAGGCTGCCTGTTTGATTCTGGAGCCGTATAGGTCTCTGGAATTGCATCCGGCTGGGAGGCAAACTCAGGATTGCCCCCGCCGTCAGCCCCCATGGGAATCTTTTCCCCTACGTGTCCGGCCCCTGAGGTTTGACCTCCAGGCGCCGCCTTCACGGCTTCTTCCTTTCCTCCTTGGTCGGGGTCCTTCTGGGACGAAGTCTCGGTGTTATGCACCTGCTTGGAGGAAGGAGCCTTCGGGGGCGTCCCGCTCTCCATAGCACTCGAGCTCAGCAAGTCCTCTGATGAGGATTGTTTGGTACGGGACCTCGCCGAACTGCAAAAATATGGCTTAGGTTAAAAATACTAAACCGCGATGAGTCCGGACGCCTAAAACGTACTCGGATTTTATACACTTACGAGTTCACCAGGGGCTGGGCCCTGGGATCCCAGGCCGGGCCGCTGTCGGTGGTGGCAGTGGACTCCTCCGGAAGAGGAGCCTTTCCCCTTTTGCGCAGCTCGGCCTCCAAGTGTACAGAGGTCGTCCTCTTCTTTCTTCCCCCCACAGGGGATTCATCCTCCTCCTCCTCGTCCTCTTTGGAGGCGAGATGGGCATTGGAGCCTTTGAATATTGTGTCTGAAGCGCCGCGGGACGAAGGCCGCCCCGGGTCTTTTTTGCCTCCTTCTCGGCCGTCTTCTTCGGCACCTTGTAAGGCGCCGGGACCAACATCTTCGTCAGAAGTGGGATGGCCGGTTCTTCGGGCAGCGGGGCCGGACAATGGATTCGCTCCGCCTTCTTCGTCCAGCCCTGGGAGAGTCATATAAAAAACGTTAAGCGTTTCTTTTGGGTTATGCGAATAGAAAAGTTTGATAATTCACCGAACTTGCCGGGCGGGACAGTTGGTACCCACGGTCTTCGGCGGAGTCAGGCCACGATTTGCTGGACTTGAAAAGCACCTTCCAGATGTCCTTGTGCGAGGAGCCAAAAGCTCCCGCAAGGTTTGGTGCCTGGACGGATCAAATTCCCATAAATTGCTAGTCCGGTGCTGACAAGGCAAGATCCGGCAAATTAACATCACCTAGACCACATTGACAAGCTCAATGTTCTTGTCTCCCATATCTTCAACGCGCGTCTGGAGCGCCGATAGTTCATCGGATGAGGACCAGTCCAGGCCTTTCTAGACCCAGGATATAAGCCGCAGGGGGGCACCAGATCGGAACTCAGGAGAGGCAGCCCACTCTGTGCCGCGCGGCTCAGTGATATAAAACCACTACTGTTGCCACTCCTTGACAGAATCATTAAAGGTTCCCGTTGGCCATATGACGTTGGGCATCTTGCTCACCATGGCGACCCCTCACTCGGCGTGCTCGCCGCCCACCACATTGGGCTTCATAATAAAAATCTTTAGCCATAAACCGAAGTGCGGCGAAATGCGGAGAAAAGCCACGCACACGACAATGAATGTCGAAATGTTGAGGAAGGAATTAGGGGACAGATCGCGAAGATTGATCCCATAATAGTACATGATGCCGCGAACGAACGGGTGGAGGGGAAATCCTAGCCCGCGGACAAAATGAGGGAGGAATACAACCCTCTCGTGGGGTTCTGGAGTAGGGACGATTTGTCCCGCCGTCGGGAGACGGTGGCTGATTTTCTTGGCCAGATACCCAGCCTTCCGAAGCTTTTTCATATCCTTCTCTTGCACGGTAGAGGCCATCCATTTGCCTCCCGCTCCAGATCCGGACATCTTCGGAGGACCTTTTCTGGGCGAAGAAGAGGAACGCTTGAGCGTTGGAGCTTGAGCAGAAGGGAATGAGCCAGGAAGAAGGCGTGGGTGATAAGACTAAATCCTTGTCCCTTTATAAGGACGGAAGAGGCGATGCGCCTCCCCACTTACCTGCTAAACCTCTTATTCCCCAAGCGCCGTAATTGATGGCGCGGTTAGGTTACCCACGCCCGTATTGATGAGAATCCCGTGATAAGGGGACACGATCTCTGCTTCGAAAAGATGTGCCAGGGAAACCGGCTCGCGATATGTGCGGGGGCTGGTTGTGAAAAACGGTTCGAATGACGACCGGGCCGTGGTGTGATGTCATGCTGTGAAATGCGTCAGCAGATTAGATTTGTGGTAATATTGTTCTCTCTACGGTGGTATGTGGAACTTGTCTTGCAGAGCCGGACACTATCCTGGTGTTCAAGATCTTCTACGGAGTATTCGGAGGAAGAACCCACCTTGCAATGCCGAAGACAAATCTGCACACCGGACTCATCGTCATTGAAGCCTAGTTTAGGGGCTACTGAGGGAGTCCTGGATTAGGGGGTCTCCAGACAGCCGGGCTATATCCTTTGGCCGAAGTGTTGGACTATGAAGATACAAGATTGAAGACTTAGTCCCGTGTCCGGATGGGACTCTCCTTGGCGTGGAAGGCAAGCTTGGCAATACGGATATGTAGATCTCCTCCCTTGTAACCGACTCTGTGTAACCCTAGCCCCCTCCAGTGTCTATATAAACCGGAGGGTTTAGTCCGTAGGACAACAACAATCATACCATAGGCTAGCTTCTAGGGTTTAGCCTCTACGATCTCGTGGTAGATCAACTCTTGTAATACTCATATCATCAAGATCAATCAAGCAGGAAGTAGAGTGTTACGTCCATCGAGAAGGCCCGAACCTAGGTAAACATTGTGTCCCCCACCTCCTGTTACCATCCGCCTTAGACGCACAGTTCGGGACCCCCAACCCGAGATCCGCCGGTTTTGACACCGACAGATGTCATGCAAGTTCTTTCCATAAGCACGTATGACTATTTACGGAATACATGCCTACATTATATTGATGAACTAGAGCTAGCACTACTGCAGGATGCTGCTAACGCGACACTACGATCAGAGACCCTTTGACGAAACTGTGTGCGATGCATTAATCGCAAACGGTGATGTAAAAAACCCGTCAAAAAGGTGCAAAACGTTTGCGATGGATGATACATCAAACACGGTTCAGATTTTAGTTGCGTGTGCGATGAGGGGCATACGGTTGATCTGTACGAACTGTTTGCGATGAGACAGAACAACATAAACGGGCAGCCAGATCAAGGTGTGTGCGTTATACAGCATACAGTTCACTCTGATGAACCGTTTGCGATGATTGAGGTGAACACAAACGATTCGGCATAACAAGGTGTGTGTGATACCCGGCAAACAGGTCGGTAATCAAAATTGTGTGCGAGCATTACAGACAACCCATATAGTCTTTTTTTGTGAATTGTGTGCTTGTCAGTGCACACAGTTCAAGAAACCAACCTGTGGGCGATAATGTAGAAGATCTCTCTCGAATACATATTACTAACCGTCTGTGATGAGATTGACAGGATAAACAGAGATATATACAGTCTGCTTAATTTAGTCCTTCTTGTTGTTGTTGTTGGATGGCCCGCGACATCGTCTTGGCGAGGACGCTTCTTGCCGCCGCCTTCGTCATCGTCGTCCTCGTCCTCGTTCGACCATTCCTCCTCATCATCATCGTCGTCCTCTTCTTCATCCTCCGACGGCTCCTCATCTGTCTGGTTGTCGTCTGACAACTCCGGAGGCGGCGTCCCTTCCATGAACCGGATATAATCGAGGTCTAGGCTCGACGTCGGACTCATGGAAGATGAGCGGGATGATTTCGATGTTGACCTATCATCGGGCGCCAGATTGCTGGCTGAACTGTCGTCCTCGCTGTCGCTCGACATGGCTGCAGATTGTGTGTCAGTGTGTAGCGCGGCCTGCCGGGGACGATGAAGATGGTGGACACTTAAGTAGGGTATGCAGAGAAGAGGAATTGCCAATTGAAGCGGGGGTTGACGTATTATCTAACCGCTGATATAATAAACCGCAATTATTTGTACCCAGTCGCTCCAAATTCCCGGGGTTGCGCAGGAATCTTATTGGCTATTTTTCTGGTTTCCTTTTTCGGGACAAAAACAAGGAACGAGTTTTGGGATTATGCACCGGTACCGGTATGAACGGAGTAGGATAGTTGGCAAGCAATACATTGAGCTCTTCTTATTGATAAAGCCAGTAATAATCAAACTAGAAAGGAAAAGAAAAAAAGACAAAGAAAAATATATGCATGAATCTTCGCGTAACATCAATGGCATATGACCTAGATGTGCATTACTTAGAGCACATCTAGATGTGCTTTAGCAATACTGTCAAACAAAACCCCTAATCATCATTGCAAACGGTGCATAGAACATGGCTAATGCGACAACAACAACTACACATGCTAGTTCCTTCTTGTCTCTTTCTTTCATCTGTTGCCTGTGATTGATTCTTTCTTGCTTCATCATATTGATTGTACATTCCAGATCAGCCAGTTTCTTCTTTAGTTTTACGTTATCTTCTGCGAGCTTGGTGATAACACTCCGAGCCCTGCGATGGCATTCTTCATCCAGCCAGTTAACAAAGGCACAAGCCTCATATCCCTGCCAATGTTAAATAGTATTTTGGATGAGCGGTGGCATTAACTGAAGTAAAATGATGAACTTAATTAGCACTAACCTCTAAGGGGCAACTGAGAAATGGCCTGCCAATGTCAAATCCCTCCGTGCATACACGTTGAGCGGGAGTGTGCTTGTGCACACAACTCAACTTTTGGTACTTCTCGGTGGCGCAAAACTCGGAGTCGAACTCGTGTTGCGGGAGTCTGGAGTCATGCTCCGGATCCGGTGGCAGATTGCTTTCCTGGGGGGGTCATTCAGGACGGATTCAACAAGGAGTTATAGTTTGGACATGCTAAAATAGATCGGGATAGATTGGAACCTGACAGGACGATTTGGATCCGCAGTACACCTGCCTTCTGATGACCTTAGGGAAGTGCTCGGCGGCGACCGCCATCGTGGCGGCGATACGAGCAGGAGCAGCCGCACCGAAACCATCAACACCACTCATCCACAATCCCCCAATGTCAGCGTCATGCGAGGGAATTTGGAGGCTAAGCCGGGATTTGGGGGAAATGGGGAAACTGTGGAGATAAGCTAACGATCGGGAACTGCTTATGGCACTATATGTTGTATACGGCACACTGTTTATACATGTCGTTTGTTTGTTAGGTATTACAACGTCACACACGATTTCCACACCAAATCGTGTGAGAAGACAACGTAGGTTAGACACGGTTGTCGTTACATAACCGTATGTGATGTACTACCATGTCCATATAGTTGAGTTATGGTGAGATACCGTGTAAACAGCCGAACTGCGGATATCCATAGAAAACAGCCGCTCTGCGTAAAGAGATGGCGGCAGCGGCCTAGGCAGCGGCTACTGGAGAAGAGGTCAATCCTTGGTCGGTGGGCGGTGGCGGCGTCATAGGAGGTTAATTTTCGGTCTGCGGCGGGAGATAGGAGGAGCTCAACTATCGAGGTCGGCGGCGGCATGATTCGAGCACATCCATCGCGGTCGATGGTGGGATAGTGGAGGTCGAACTTCAGGCGGCAGCCGCACTAAGCTTTGCTCCTTGACCCTGTTGTCTCGGCGTGCCGCCGCATCGTGCTTGTCTGTCTGCTGGGTGGAGGTCGCTGCGCGGCTAATTAATTAAGGTATTCTTTTCGTGACTGGCTTAATTAAGGTATTCAATTCCTAAGGGTAGTGTTGTACTAGTGCTCTGCGTGTAAGTTGATTGGCCATTAATTTTTGTCATTGCACGTCTGCATAACAACATGGAGCGCCCTTAGTAATTATTAAAATAAAACCTTGTGATTTATGCACGCATCTTTGGGCAGCAGTTAATCCATATATTAATGTTGTTGTTTTGTTTTAATTACCATTCATGTGCTGCAAATGGGACGATCTCGATGGATGAAGAATCGGAAAACCGCAGATTTTATCAGTGGCGTGACAGAGTTCATGAATTTGGCTGAAAATACAAAGAGGAGAATTGGTGATGCGGATTACATCCTCTGTCCATGTACTGATTTTGCCAATACAGCATCACATGAAGTTGCAGATGTCCAGATGCAGTTATTCTCTAGGGGATTCATGGATGGATATACACGTTGGACCAGACGCGGTGAAGAGGAGGTCATGGATGAAGTTACCCAGGGGCAGCGAGATGCCAAACCCCGACCAGTGTCACATGGATGTTGAATCTAACATCAGGGCAGAGGCGTCAAGCTACCAATGGAACACCGGAAATCCAAAACGCCCACTGGAAAACCAAGACGTCGACGCAGATGACGACGATCTTGATATGCCAGATTTTGCTGCTATGATTACAGATTTTGAGGGCCCAAAAAAGGATATGATTGGGTACAAGGATCTGCCAACCATTGATGTGGACTCCAAGAAAGCAGGTTGCAAAAAGAAATATTCCAGGTTGAGTGCCACCCTGGTGCTTCTCATATTTAAAGCAGCAAACGGTCTATCAAACAAGGGCTTCACAGAGATGTTAGGTCTTTTCAAAGAAATTCTTCCGGAAGATAATGTGCTCCCTAGAAGCACGAATGAAGCGAAGAAAATTGTTTGACCATTGGAGCTTGAAGTACAGAAGATACACGCTTGTGTGAATGATTGTATATTGTACCGTGGTGAGTACAAAGATTCGCGTGCATGTCCCACATGCAAGCGTCCACGATACAAGCGCAGGAGAGCAAAGGACAAGTACAAATTGGATGACGAGATCAAGACAGGAATCAAGTTCAAGGTTGTTTGGTACTTGCCTTTAATTCCAAGGTTGAGGCGTTTGTTTGCAAACCCTAGAGAGGCAAAGAGGTTGCGGTGGCATCATGATGAGTGAATTGCGCATAGGTTTATGAGGCACTTGAAAGATGGGGCTCATTTGGAATTAATCGACAAAATGTTTGAAAAATTTGCCAAGGATCCTAGAAGTATAAGGCTCGGGGAGTGTACTGACGGGATGAATCCTTTTGGCGATATGAGCACCAATCACAGCACATGGCCGGTGCTTCTGTGCATATATAACCTAGCTCCTTGGTTGTGTATGAAGGAAAAATACATTATGATGTCAATGATTATCCAATGCCAAGCAACCCGGAAATGACATCAACATTTACTTTCAGCTACTGGTAGAAGAACTGCTGACAGTGTGGATAGTTGCGCCTACTGTAAAATGTTATGATGCTTACAAAAAGGAGATTTTCGATCTACATGTGATGCTGGTGCACACAATTCAAGATATGCCGGCATTAGGCAACACATCGGGGAAGAAAACAAAGGGAGATGTAGGGTGTCTCACATGCATGGATAGGACAGCTAGCAGAAGACTTCCCAACTCGCGCAAAACTGTGTATTTGCGTCATCATAGGTTCTTGCGGAAAAATCACCCATACTGAAAGATCAAAGCTGAATTTGATGGTACGGCAGAGGCAGGTGCGGGCCCAAGACCCTATGACCGGGAGGTGGTCCAGAACATGGCTAAAAAATTAATGTTGTGCTTGGCAAGAACCACCCTTTTGCGGTGAAACAAACACCCAAGGGTCAAGTGTTTAAGAACAAATCGGTGTTCTGGAAATTACCTTACTGGGAGATTCTACGTGTACGTCACTGCATCGATGTCATGCACGTAGATAAGAACGTATGTGAAAGCATCCTTGGTACTCTGCTCAAGATTAATGGTAAAGGAATGGATGGTGACGGTTCACGGCTCGATATGCTTGTTGATCAATCAAAACGCAAGAGTGAAGCAGAAGATGATGACAAATTCATCAAAGCTCGCCAGAGTTACAATTTCAGTACAAAAGGAAGCATCACAGTTCTTCACCTATTTGTTGTCACTTAAGACACCCTCTTCCTACTGCGCAAACATCAGGAGTCTCGTGGATGTGAGCTCAGGTAAAATGAAGTTGGGACACATGAAGTCACATGATTGCCATGTAATGTTGGCACAAATCCTCCCGGTGGCCATCAGGAATCTGATGGACAAAGATATAAGAAACACACTCATTGACCTCTGTGATTTCTTCAACCAATTATGGCAGAAAGTTGTAAATCCTGAAGAGTTGGATCATATGCAAGATGATATTGCAAGAATATTTCCCAACCTAGAGATGTTTTTCCCACCGTCATTATTTGATGTCATGGTCCATCTCACTGTGGACCTTGTCGACGAGATAAAGTATTATGGTCATGTGTTTCTTCGCAACATGTATTCCTTCGAGCGGTTCATGAGAATACTGAAGCGCTTTTGTCGGAACAGAAACCATGCAGAGGCAAGCATCCTACAAGGTTATACCGCGGAGGAGGTGGTTGAGTTTTGCATGAATACATGAAACAAAGACCTATAGGTTCGCCCCTCTCTCGCCATGAGGGAAGGCTCAAAGGTAAGTCGGTCCTTGCTAGCACGCAAATGGCTGTACTCGGAGAATTGGCAGAGAAAGCCCAATTGACGGTACTGCTTAACAACCCATTTCTCATCGCTTATGCCGAAGAACACTTGGCGGAGATACGCCAAAGCTTCTTACCAATGGTGCCATCATCAGATGTGGAGATGAAGGAGCACACTAAGAACTACGCCGAATGGCTGAAGGATCGTTTGGCTCAAGGATCCATCGATGACATTGCTACGTGGTTGGCACAAAAGCCATCACCTACGGTGTTGACGTACCAAGCTTATGACATAAATGGATACACGTTCTACACTGAGGAACGTGATCAGAAGACCTCGTATCAGAACAGCTCTATTCAAATAGAATGCATGACTGTAAATGAAGCTGATAAAAGGGTATACTATGGAACCATCAAAGAGATTTGGGAGCTTGACTATGTGAAAGTTAAGGTGGCATTATTCAGGTGTGCATGGATCCCTCTTGGTCAGGTAAGGATTGATGAGTACAGGAAGACATGTGTTAACAGGACAACGATGGCATATCACGTGGACATTTTCATTCTTGCCAGCGATGCTACCCAGATTTTCTTTGTGGAAGACCCCTTGCATAAGAACGACCATTTAGCGATGCAATGGAAGAGAAGGGTACTGTGTGTCGATGATGTTGCCGATGAGGATGAGTATGATGAATTTGATGAGTTGCCAGCCAAGGGATCAGGCACCCGTGTAACAGAGCACGTAAAGTCATCAAAAACCCCAAGTTCATTGGGGGTCAACTTAACGATCCCAGTTCCCCCATGTACATGGGAATTAAGCCGTAAGACTAGCTTTATGCCTACCCTCCAACTTAGTTCATTCAATTTAGAACTGTCGCGTGCACTGAATTTGTGAGTTATGCCTAGTTTTCTGTTGATGTAAGAACCATTAATATGTTGACCTTGATATGCTGTCAGCTCAGGCAATGAATATGAACTGTTTTTTGTTGTTATTATTATTATTATATCATAGAGGTAGCACACTCAATTGCTCTCACTACAGTATGTGTGAACAAAAATATGCAATCTGGTTTGCGAATAGCACACGGTTCGTTGATGAAAGCCGTGTGCCGACCAAACCCCGCCACCCCGCCCACGATCTGAGTCGTGCTTTCTGATTGGCCAGAACCCAAACCCCACGGATTGTACGTCTACACCATTGGATGCTCCCAGATCGAACGACGATCCTCATCCCTTTCGACAGCACATGCAGTTCCGGTTGTAATTTTATTTTTATGCACAAAATGCATGTTAATCTCAAAAAATGTCTTAAATATAGCTAAGATACCTAAAATGCGCCAGGAAATCAAACCCGTGGTATAGTGGTGTGTAGGATCGAACGTATGTCTAGAGGGGGGGGGGCATCATTAGACTACTTGACCAAATAAAAATCTAACCTTTTCCCAATTTTAGTTCTTGGCAGATTTTAGCAACTTAGCACAAGTCAAGCAATCAACCTACACATGCAATTCTAAGAGTATAGCAGCGGAATGTAAACAATTGCATATGAAGGTAAAGGAAGGAGTTTGAGGGAGCAAACGCAATGTTGACACAGAGATTTTTTATCCGTGGTTCCGATAGGTGGTGCTATCATACATCCACATTGATGGAGACTTCAACCCACGAAGGGTAACGGTTGCACGAGTCCACGGAGGGCTCCACCCATGAAGGGTCCACGAAAAACAAACCTTGTCTATCCCACCATGGCCGTCGTCCACGAAGGACATGCCTCACTCGGGTAGATCTTCATAAAGTAGGCGATCTCCTTGCCCTTACAAACTCCTTGGTTCAAATCCACAATCTTGACGGAGGCTCCCAAGTGACACCTAGACAATCTAGGAGACACCACTCTCCAAGAGGTAACAAATGGTGTGTTGATGATGAACTCCTTGCTCTTGTGCTTCAAATGATAGTCTCCCCAACACTCAACTCTCTCTCACAGGATTTGGATTTGGTGGAAAGAAGAGTTGAGTGGAAAGCAACTTGGGGAAGGCTAGAGATCAAGATTTATGTGGTTGGAATGGAATATCTTGACCTCAACACAAGAAGGGTGGTTCTCTCTCAGAAAATGTATGTTGGAAGTGTAGGCATGTTCTGATGGCTATCTCCAAGAATGAAGACTGGGTGGAGGGGTATATATAGCCTCGAGATAAAATCTAACCGTTACACACAATTTACCAAACTCGGTGGGACCGAATCGTGAAACTCGGTCAGACCGATTTAGTTCATAATGTGACCGTTAGGCATTTCGGTGGGACCGACACGTCAACTCAGTGAGACCGATTTCGTTTGGGTTAGGGCATAACATAATCTCGGTGAGACCGATTACACAAACTCGGTGAGACCGATTTTGGTAATAGAGAAACAGAGAGTTGGTCAGGCAAACTCGGTGGGACCGATTCGCTCATCTCGGTTGGACCGATACGTTATGAAAGGGAAACAGAGAGTTCGCATTGCAATCTTGGTGGGACTGATCGCTCATCTCGGTTTGACCGAAACATTACGAAGGAAAACAGAGAGATTACAATCCCATCTCGGTGAGACCGAGATCCCTATCGGTGAGACCGAAAAGACTAGGGTTTCTGGCAGTGGCTATGTCAACTGAACTCGGTGGCGCCGGATAGAAAGTTTTGGTGGGGCCGAGTCTGACTTTTGGTTTGGGACATATGTGGATGTGAGAAAGTAGTTGAGGGTTTTTGGAGCATATCATTAAGCACTTTGAGCAAGAAATTCATTAAGCAACACCTCACCCCCTCTTTATAGCATTGGCTTTTCCTATGGACTTAATGTGATCTTGGATCACTAAAATGAAAATGTAGAGTCCCGAGCTTTGATCTTGAGCCAATCCTTTGTCCTTAGCATTTTGAGGGGTCCACTTTTCTCATCCATGCCATGCCAATCATTGAGCTTTCTTGAAATGTTTATCTTGAAATAGCATTAGCTGAATGAGCTATATGTTGTTAGGAATTACCAAAACCACCCAGGGATAGTTGCACTTTCAATCTCCCCCTTTTTCGTAATTGATGACAACATATAGATCAAAGCTTCGACAAATGATAATAAGATTGAAAAGCATCATCGGTTTGAGAAGTATGTGAAAAGAAAGAGCTCCCCCTAAATTTATGCATTATTTAAAATTTTCTTTTGAATGCAAATGCACAATCGATTAGGATCATGGGTTACTCTTCCATGTCACATACATCTTGGTGGAGCGCTCAAAATGACAGAAATTAAAAGCATGCACTCATCACCAAGCAAGTGAATGATCATATAAGGATATAAGAGATAATATCATCCAACAAGCATTAAGGGTAGCATATGATCAAACACATGATCAAACAAGTATCTCACAAGCACATAAAGTATCTCACACAAGCACACAAAGAAGAAGTTCAACCAAAATAGCAAGAGAGATAAAAAAGCAACACTCTCTCAAAGCCTATGATCTATACATTTTTCTCCCCCTTTGGCAACAAGTTACCAAAAAGTTCAAAAATGCATAGTGCTAAAACGACTCTCAGGCTTGGTCTTCGGGAGGTGGTGTAGAGAGAACTCCAAGGACGAAGGCATCTGTTGATGTAGCTGGAGCTGGTGGAGTGGCAGCTGGAGGTGGCGCTGGAGCTGTAGCTGCTGGTGCTGATGCTGTGGCTCTAGTATCCGTGACTGGCACTACAGCAGATCTCTGTCCTCTGGGCACTCTAGCAAAAGCATCTCTAATAGACTTGCCCTTCTTCTCCTCTGCTTCCTCCTGAAGCTGCTCAACTACAGTTTGGATCTCAGTTACCATGACATCAAGATCATAGAATTTATGCTCAATGATCCTATCCAAACTCTCCTGGTTTTGAGTCAGGGTGGCCAAGCCCTTCTCAATTCTCAAAGTGGATTGGATCAGATATGCAAGCTGGTCTTGCTTGCTCTTCAAGAACACTTAAGATGCCTCTTCAGCAGTTGGCATCTTTGCAGCTTTCTCTGCCCTTGCCTTCTCTCTTTTCTCATGTGCTTGAGCTGATGATGGTTCATTCTCATTCATGACAATAGTGTTGTCTTCCAATTCAGGGTATATGGGCAGGTGCTCCTTATCCAATAGATATTTTCCTATGCCCATCTTGGAGTTGATGAGCTCCTGAATTTGTGGGGCATACCCACAACTTCTCTTCTGATCAGCTGCTGTCCTTTTGATTGTCTCCACAATCAGACTCATGACTTTGAACTTTTGAGGCACATCAAATAAATGTGGAAGATTGATAGCATGTCCTCTGATCATCTTGTGACCACCTGACTTGGGGTAGCAATGTGTGCCTTAGGATCCAATTGATGGTAGGCAGATCAGACAACAAAAAGTGGACAGATCTAAACTTATGAGTCTCCAAAGCATCATCTGGGATCTCTTTGTACATGTGTGCCATGGTGTTGTGGTCTTTCTTCTTCTCAGCATAAACATCCAAGTCATCCTCATTTTGTTCTGGGGAATTGATCAACTGAGCCCATTCTTCCACAGAGGATTGGTACCTAGTAGCTTCAGACATCCAAATGATTCTCCCATCTGGGTATAAGTGGGTAGTGGAGTAAAACTGCATGATCAGCTCATCATTCCACTTGGTGAGCTTCTGGGCAACAAATGTATCAACTCCACATGCTTTGAAGCTGTCATATACACCTGGATAGTGATCTTCATTCTCCTTGATGTATTCCTAGTCAATCGATCTCATGTCACACACAATGGGCTTCCTGTCAAGCAAAATTGTCTCATAAAAGTCATGCTGTTCGTTAGTGTGAAACCTGTAGTCAACAATAGTTCTCCTCCTGACAGCACATGGATCAGACTGTCTCCATAATCTCAGTCCTGAATCCTTCCTGATTTTCATGTTTTCTGCAACAGGATGTGCTTCATTGTGGTCAGGGATCTTGGGCTTCAATTTTCTCAAGACAAGTGAGTCATCTTCTTCTTCTTCAGCAGCTTCACGCACTGGAGCCTTATTCTTTTCCTCAGCAGGAATGTTTCTAGTGCTTCTCTTTGGAGCAGACTTTTGAGCTGGAGCTTTGGGAGGAGACTTGGGCTTAGATGGAGCAGCCCCTGATCTGATTGCATCCCCCATAACCTTCTGAGCTTTGGGTGCTGGTGCAGCATTGATACGTCTCCATCGTATCTATAATTTTTGATTGTTCCATGCCAATATTCTTCAACTTTCATATACTTTTGGCAACTTTTTATACTATTTTTGGGACTAACATATTGATCTAGTGCCCAGTGCCAGTTCCTGTCTGTTGCATGTTTTATGTTTTGCAGAAACCCAATATCAAACGGAATCCAAACGGGATAAAAACGGACGGAGAATTATTTTGGAATATTTGGGATTTTCTGGAGGAAGAATCAACGCGAAACGGTGTCCGGGGTGGCCACGAGACAGGGGGGCGCGCCCTCCCCCCTGGGCGCGCCCTGGACTCTCGTGGGCCACCCGTAAGGCGGTTGATGCTCTTCTTTTGCGGCAAGAAAGCTAATTTTATGAGAAAAATCTGGGCGAAAGATTCACCCCAATCGGAGTTACGGATCTCCGGATATTTAAGAAACGGTGAAGGGGTAGAATCAGAGAACGCAGAAACAGAGAGATAGATCCAATCTCGGAGGGGCTCTCGCCCCTCCCAAGTCATGGGAGCCAAGGACCAGAGGGGAAACCCATCTCCCATCTAGGGAGGAGGTCAAGGAAGAAGAAGAAGAAGGGGGCCTCTCTCCCCCTTGCTTCCGGTGGCGTCGGAGCGCTGCCGGGGGCCATCATCATCACCGTGATCTTCACCAACACCGCTGTCATCTTCACCAACATCTCCATCACCTTCCCCCTTCTATATTCAGCGGTCCACTCTCCCGCATCCCGCTGTACCCTCTACTTGAACATGATTCTTTATGCTTCATATTATTATCCAATGATGTGTTGCCATCCTATGATGTCTGAGTAGATTTTCGTTGTCCTATCGGTGATTGATGAATTGCTATGGTTGATTTGAGTTGCATGTTTTATTATTGGTGCTGTCCTATTGTGCCCTCCGTGTCGCGCAAGCGTGAGGGATCCCCGCTGTAGGGTTTGCAATATGTTTATGATTTTCTTATGGTGGGTCGCGTGAGTGACAGAAGCACAGACCCGAGTAAGTAGGTTGTTTGCGTATGGGATAAAGGGGACTTGATACTTTAATGCTATGGTTGGGTTTTACCTTAATGAATCTTTAGTAGTTGCGGATGCTTGCTGGAGTTCCAATCGTAAGTGCATATGATCCAAGTAGAGAAAGTATGTTAGCTTATGCCTCTCCCTCAAATAGAATTGGAATAGTGATTGTCGGTCTAGTAACGTAGTCAATTGCTTAGGGACAATTTCACAACTCCTACCACCACTTTTCCACACTCTCTATATTTACTTTATTTGCTTCTTTTACTAAACAGCCCCTAGTTTATATTTACGTGTTCTTTATTGTCTTGCAAACCTATCCAATCACACCTACAAAGTACTTCTAGTTTCATACTTGTTCTAGGTAACGCGAACGTCAAGCGTGCGTAGAGTCGTATCAGTGGCCGATAGGACTTGAGAGATTATTTGTTCTACCTTTAGCTCCTCGTTGGGTTCGACACTCTTACTTATCGAAAGAGGCTACAACTATCCCGTATACTTGCGGGTTATCAAGCATCCTCTTGTTCTTCTTCTTCTTCTCCTTCTAAATCTATCTTCATTGAGGGCTTGCCAAGACCTTTGGCAGTAGTGGTTCTTGCCCTCTTCTTCTTCTTACCATCACCTGCTGCTGCACCTTCATCTGATTCAATGGTGAACTTCATAGTTTCACCTGTGGCAACTTTCTTTGGCTTGGAAGCTTCAGCAATTGAGGCTCTGGCTTTTGACATTGGAACTCTTCTTGCTGGAGCCTTTATTTTCATTCCAGGCTTTGTTGCAGCAGTAGTGCTATACTCCTTTTTCAGCACTTTCTTTCTTGAAGTGGCCTCATCCACAACAGCCACATAATCCTCATCTTCAGAATCTGAGGTCTTCTTCTTCCTTGTCCTGGTAGCTGCCTTTGGCAAGTTGCTAGGTGTGCTCCTGCTGCCGTCAACATAGCTGCTGGAGGGACTAGTGCCCTCACTCAACTGAACCTGCTCTTCAGACTTGTTCTGACTGTCACTTTCATTAGACATCTTCAGGAAAACTGTCAGCAGACCCTGTGAATAGGTTGTACATGAGGTAGAGTAGATGAGCATCACAAAGTGCAGAGGTATTGCAAAACAATTGAGTCCAAAAGCTTAGTTTTAGTTCTCTACAGTAGTGATCTCGGAGCTACCGAATTGACAAACTCGGTGATACTGAAGCTACACTTGGAACCTCAACTAGTGAACTCGGTAGGGATGAGTCACAGTTCGGTGGCACCGAGATTGCTAGGGTTTCACAGAATCTTGAACTCGGTCACACCGATTTGCACGTTTCCGTCAGACCGAAAAGCGCATGTGCAATGGACAAGGCCGAATCGGTGAGACCGATTTCTACAGTTCGGTCGGTCCGAGATGAGTTCTGCGGAGAGCTAACCCTAAAATTATCGAATCAATCTAGACCTAAGGAAGTTTTAGCTGGATGGATCAATCTCAATCGTGGCAAGAAACATGGCATTGTCTTGTGCTAGGAATCAGAGTGAAAAACACAGCACAAGGGGTCGAACACTTACCCTAGAACGGCGAGTGTTCGCTACGGCGGCAACGGCGGAGCAGATTGCCGTTGACGGCGGTGGAGACCAGCGGCGGGAGGTCGCTGGCAGCGAGAAGACGATCCAGAGACCCGAAGAGGCAGAGCAGGTTAGGCGCGGGTGAAGGGTTTCGGAAAATTTTCCAAAATTTGACCCGTCAGTATATATAACCTGACCCTGTCGGTGTGACCGAGTGGAACAACTCGGTGGCACCAAGATGCAAAACCGCAGGCAGTTACCGCAACTGGTTGTGATCGAAAGGTTCTAATCGGTTGCAGCGAGATTGAAAACCTAGATCTACTAAGTGATCTCGGTAGGACCGAAAAGGATGAATCGGTCAGACCGAAATGCACAAAGGGGTTTTGGAAGTTTAAGTCTATGACGAATCGAGGACTCCGAGTGCTCCTCACACAGAGTGGTTCGAATCTGACTTGATCAAACCTTGTGATGTAGCATGAATAGAGTTTGAGACGAGGAAAGCATAGATAGCTAGAGGGAGTTCTTAGGCATTCTTGTCCATCCATTTGGTAAAAGAGAAAAAGCCAAACAATCAAAGCAACAAATGGATGTCCTCGAATGAGAAAATATGCATCCAACATGCTCACACAACTAAAATGGCAAATGAAATATGTGACAAAGCATGCACAAACACTCTAGCATCTATCAAGCAGTTGACAATGACTAGGTCATCTATATATGAGTATATTGACTTAGGAGTCAAATGAGAACATTTGATCATAGGTCATACTCATCGTTTAAGCACAAGTGGGGTTACCACTTTTACATAAAGCATTGTGCTCACACCATTAGAGTTGCTTTAGCTCAATTCTTAGAGTAAAGCTCCCCCTAGATGTGATATCCCCCCTAAGAGGGATGAACTAACCTTGGGTTTTGTCGATGGTGACTTCATGTAGATGTTGAATATGTGGATGCTCAATGTTGATGTAGATCATTCGGAGCAATCCATTGGAGTGAGTTGCACTTTCAATACCTACACGGGTTAGTCCCACAAGGAACAAGCAAGGATATCCATAGACATAGAGTGATGTATACACAAGATGTTGTCCATGAAAGCATTAGGTTACATTGTCCCTTGTCTTACCAACAAGAGGGTTTGTGACTCCTTGGACTAGTGCAAGATATGGAAGTTTTTTGCACTTGTCCTCGCCAAAATGATAAGAGTGAAGTATGCTGGCGGAGTCACCCGCAAGAACTCTCTAGTTCTTCTTCTTCGGGATCCATATCATCTTGATGGGAATCCTTGGAGTTGTAGTCGTACTTGATGAAGTAGAACTTGATGTAGTCTTGGGAACCCACTTGACCAAGGCCTTAGGTGCTTCTTAAAATGCATCAATCTCGTCTTGAAGCTTGTCCTTGCCTTTTTGCTTGTGGTCTTGTGGTGGAAGATCATCTTGAGCTTGTGTCCCTTTGAAGGAAGTGGGATCATACTTCTCTTGTTGAGGCACAAACTTCGTCTTGGGGTATTGATCTTCTTCCCACTCAACTCCATTGGCATTGAACTTTCGTTCAAAACCAACACCTTGATTCTTCCGGTGCCTTCCTTGCTTGCATACAATTTCCTCAAATTGCTTACTTCCGGCAAGGCTCTTGTAAACGCCTTTCTCTATAATTCCCTTCAATAAGCTATTTTCTTGCTCAAGTGTAACTTGATTAAGAGAATCATTAGTGGAATCAAGAGAACTACTAGAAGCAACAACATTGAATTTAGCATGACTGTTGTTACCACTAGAGGAAGAATCTTTCTTGTTCTTGTTGCTAGATTTAACTTATGGCATGTAAGTAGACAAGAGTAAACGCTTGGCAATGTAAGAAGAACTTTTCTTGCGAAGATCATCATTGATTGCCTTTAAAAACTCATGCTCTTGCTCAAGGTTGAGCTTTTCAAAGCGTAGCTTCTCATGAGTCTTTAAAAGTTCTCGATGATCTTCCAAGGTAGTTTCATGAGCTAACTTAAGAGTGTTTAGTTCTTTAGTTAGACGCTCAATCTCCTTGTTATCATCATCATTCGTTTTATCTTGATTAGCATGATTAATAGCAAATTCATCATAGTTTTCATAACTAGAGTTGTCAACAAGTAAATCATCATCTCCTAGCAAATCATCTTCATCACTATTGAAATCAACATACTCGGGGTGTGCTACCTTTGTACCTTTAGCCATGAAGCATCTTCCAATTCCTTCATTTGGTGAGTCAAATATGTCGTAGTAGTTGGTTGTCACAAGTGCTAGTCCGGCAACACCTTCATCTTGAGTATATTCGGAGTCGGAGTGATAACTTCTTTCAGAGTGATTGTCGGAGTCGGAGCCGGATACCCATTCACTAACATGAGCTTGATGTCTTCTTTTTGTGTAGCTCCTTGATGACTTGTCCTTCCTTTGTGAATCCTTGCTTCTCCGAGAGGGTCTTCGTTCATAACGATCATCTCTACTCCTTCTTTATCTTGGTGGTGATTCTTCTCTTCTACTCCTTCTTTTGGGAGAATCTTCTCTTCTTTTGTAGGGAGCCGTACACTCATTGGAATAGTGTCCGGGTCTTCCACAATTGTAGCAATTACGCTCATGACTAGAAGATCTTTTTTCATTGTAGGACCTTGACTTGGAACTTCTTTCCTTGCTTCTACTTTTGTAGAACTTGTTGAAGTTCTTCACCATTAGGCTCAATTCTTCATTGAAGGTTTGTTTCTAACTTGATGAAGTGGGAGCTTCACATGAGGCTTTGTAAGCACCACTTGACTTGTTGTGGAGCTCTTCCTTATCCTTGAGTGACATCTCATGAGCAACAATTCTTCCAATGACTTCCGTTGGCTTGAGATCTTTGTAATTGGGCATCATTTGGATTAATGTGCACACCGTATCATATTTTCCATCCAAGGCTCTTAGGATCTTCTTGATGATGAATTTATCAGTCATCTATTCACTTCCTAAGCCGGCAATCTCATTTGTGATGAGAGCAAGCCTAGAGTACATTTCAGCGATGCCTTCACCATCCTTCATTTTGAACTTGTCAAGTTGACTTTGAAGCACATCCAATTTGGATTCCTTGACGGAGTCGGTACCTTCGTGCATATCAATCAATGTATCCCAAATTTCCTTTGCATTCTCAAGATGGTTGATTTTGTTGAATTCTTCGGGGCACAATCCGTTGAAGAGAATATCACAACCTTGAGCATTGTATTGTAGCATCTTCAACTCTTCCGCGGTAGCTTCATGGTTTGGTTCTCTCCCATCAAAGAATTCACCTTGCAAGCCAATACACACAATAGCCCAAACGGCGGGGTTATGTCCAAGAATATGCATTTTCATCTTATGCTTCCAACTAGCAAAATTTGTACCATCAAAATAAGGACCTCTACGGTGGTAATTTCCCTCGCTAGACGCCATACTCTCCTAGGTTGTGAAACCAAGGCTATGACCACCAAAAGCTATGGAAATCAAAGCAAATGGAGACCAAAGCTCCGATACCACTTGTAGGATCGAAAGTATGTCTAGAGGGGGGTGATTAGACTACTTGACCAAATAAAAATCTAGCCTTTTCCCAATTTTAGTTGTTGGCAGATTTTAGCAACTTAGCACAAGTCAAACAATCAACCTACACATGCAATTCTAATAGTATAGCATGCAAACAATTGCATATGAAGGTAAAGGAAGGAGTTTGAGGGAGCAAACGCAATGTTGACACGGAGATTTTTTATCCGTGGTTCTGATAGGTGGTGCTATCGTACATCCACATTGATGGAGACTTCAACCCACGAAGGGTAACGGTTGTGCGAGTCCACGGAGGGCTCCACCCACGAAGGGTCCACGAAGAAGCAACCTTGTCTATCCCACCACGGCCGTCGCCCATGAAGGACTTGCCTCACTCGGGTAGATCTTCACGAAGTAGGCGATCTCCTTGCCATACAAACTCCTTGGTTCAACTCCACAATCTTGACGGAGGCTCCCAAGTGACACCTAGCCAATCTAGGAGACACCACTCTCCAAGAGGTAACAAATGGTGTGTTGATGATGAACTCCTTGCTCTTGTGCTTCGAATGATAGTCTCCCCAACACTCAACTCTCTCTCACAGGATTTGGATTTGGTGGAAAGAAGATTTGAGTGGAAAGCAACTTGGGGAAGGCTAGAGATCAAGATTTATGTGGTTGGAATGGAATATCTTGACCTCAACACAAGTTAGGTCGTTCTCTCTCAGAAAATGTATGTTGTAAGTGTAGGCATGTTCTGATGGCTCTCTCCACGAATGAAGAGTGGGTGGAGGGGTATATATAGCCTCCACACAAAATCTAACCGTTACTCACAATTTACCAAAATTGGTGGGACCGAATCGTGAAACTCGGCCAGACCGATTTAGTTCATAATGTGACCGTTAGGCATTTCGGTGGGACCGACACGTCAACTCGGTGAGACCGAATTCGTTAGGGTCAGGGCATAACGTAATCTCGGTGAGACCGATTACACAAACTCGGTGAGATCGATTTTGGTAATAGACAAACAGAGAGTTGGTCAGGCAAACTCGGTGGGACCGATTCGCTCATCTCGGTTGGACCGAAACGTTACGAAAGGGAAACAAAGAGTTTCCGTTGCAATCTCGGTGGGACCGATCGCTCATCTCGATTTGACCGAAATGTTACGAAGGGAAATAGATAGATTACAATCCCATCTCAGTGAGACCGAGATCCCTATCGGTGAGACTGAAAAGACTAGGGTTTCTGGCAGTGGCTATGTCAACTGAACTCGGTGGCGCCGGATAGAAAGTTTCGGTGGGGCTGAGTCTGACTTTTGGTTTGGGACATATGTGGATGTGAGAAAGTTGTTCAGGGTTTTTGGAGCATATCATTAAGCTCTTTGAGCAAGAAACTCATTAAGAAACATGTCGGTGTGAAACGACACCTATGGGATCAAGGGGATCCCTTCTACGGTTGCGGGGCGCTGGGAGGGGTGAGGTGAGCAGGATCAATAGTCAGCGCAAACACACGGGTCGTTTACCCAGGTTCGGGCCGCAAAGATGCGTAATACCCTAGTCCTACCTTGGTGGTTGTATATCTGAGTTCTTGAGGAGTTTGAACTAGCTATAGGGAGCATAACTTGTCCAAAGGTCTGAATCCTGCTCCTGGGCGCCTTGGGTCTCCTTTTATAGGCAAAGGGATCGCCACAGTGGCACCAAGAGGTGGCATCGAAGTACCGTGGCTGAGCTTATCGCTAGCCATTACGGGACAAAGTGCATTTAATGCGAGGCTTAGGTGTCCCTTCGCTTTATTGGGGACGGGGGTGAGCCCCGTCCCGTCCGTCGCCGCTCCTCCTCGCTCCGACACGCGCCCTGGCCAGTGATGCATGCGGCGCCATGTAGGCAGGCAGGCAGCCGAGGAGGCGCGGTGGTGGAGCCTCCAAGAAGATCTGCATGCCACCACGTAAGCACGTGGTGAGTTGGCGAAGGAGCCCTTTGTTGACACGCAGGTGCGTGCCCGGCTGGTGGGCTGGCAGCTGCATGGAATCGGTGGTGGAAACCTTGCCGGGTGCGGGCCTGGCCGTGGCCTCGCGGATGCTTCCGGCAAGGGACTTGCCGGGGCCCCGGCAAGGGTCTTGTCGTGGCGTCGTGGACGTCCCCGGCAAGGATCTTGCCGGGGGCCTTGTGGACGTCCCCGGCAAGGATCTTGCCGGGGGCCTTGTGGATTCCCTCGGCAAGGACTTTGCCGAGGCTTGTTGCTTCCCACTCTTTTGATCAAGAGTGTTGCTCTTGTCTTCACAAAGATCTGCATGCCACCATAGAGGTGCCTCCCGACCCCTGGCCCAGCGCAGTTGGATATCGTCGGAGGCCGTGGGCTCAAGGGTGGCTCGCTCTGTTGGTGTTGGGCCGAGGTGCCCCGACAAGGGTCTTGCCGGGGCTGCGGAGGCTACCCCCGGCAAGGACCTTGCCGGGGAAACCTACTTCGTCCCTCTGCTCTTTGTGGTCTTGGCCTTGGCGTTGCTTTGCTTCTGGACTTACCTCAGCTCACCTCCCTGGTCGTGCCAAGTGTGGCCATGGCGCGTGGCCTCGACTGCCCGGTCACAAGTTAAAGGGGTCAAAAAGGAGAGCCCCTACTTTTGTACACCGACAGGAGCCCTCGGGCCTGGGCCACAGATAAGCGCAACACGTTGTTGGGCCAGGCCCAAGAACGGTGCGCGGGCAGGCGGGGCGGTTTCTACCGCGGTAATTCTTCCGTCCGCCGCGCTTCCCCACGATCTACGCGCGACATGGCGGTCGTGCATGACGTGGGGGTCATGCGTGGGGTGATTCCCGCTCGATGCGTCACGTCGCAATAAATGGGGAAGGAGGCCCATCCCCCATAATCATGGGGTCGGGGAAAGGTCGTTTCCCCCATCCCCTCGATTCTGCACGTTCGCCACGCGTCCTCCATGCGCCTGAAGCGTCAGGCGGTGGAGGTGGGAAGTTGGGCCATTGCTGGTTGGAGCGGCGGGTCGGTCCTAATTCCCTGCGCCCTTGGTGGCTTGGATTGGCCGAGCGGGGTGGCCGAGCCCCGATCCCGCCCTTTTATAAGGAAAGGGAGGGGGGATGGCATTCCGCACTCTTCCCTCTTCGCCTTTCTCTGCTTCTGCTTCTTCTTCCCATCCGCCATGGTGAAAGGGAACCCCGGTCCTTCGACGGTGGCGGCGAGGGTCGCAGCCCGACAGCGCGCCCCTCCTTCCCAAGGGCCCGTGGTGGCCGAGCCGACCGCGAGGGGAACGGGAAGGGGACAAGGCCGCGGGCAAGGCCGCGGTCGTCTTGGCACTCGGGGAAGAGGACGGGGCGGCACATCGATCTCGCCTCCGCCGGTGGCCCCTCCTCCAGTGGAGGGCCATGTCGGGGATGATCCCCGCAAGTTCTTCGTCAGGCTGCACCATTCGCCTCGCCGTCATCTTCGCCTCCCGACCCCATTTGCGCGAGAAATGGAGGTAAACCCGCTGCAGGTGCTGCGGCTATGCATGAGGGGCTGTGGGAACAGCAGTACGTGGGCCGACGTCGAGTTCCCCGCTCGTCATGTCATGTACCTTCGCCGAGGGTGGAAAACCTTCGCTCGCATCCACAGCTTGACGGAGGGGCTCACTCTCCATTTTAAGTTAACGGAGGGTGCCCTCCTCCTCGTCAAGGTCTTCGGTCACTTCGGGACTCGCGCAAGGTGCTGCGTGGAGAGCTCCTCCAATGGCGAAGACTCTTCCTCGAGCGGGAGTGATGAGGAAGACAGCGGCAACAACGACGAGGGTAGCGGGCGGCAGGATGACGGGTCCGACTAGGCGCCGGTCGCGCCGCGTCTGGGCGGGTGCGGCAGCAGCAACATCTGCACCTGGCCGCTCCTCCGGCAGAGTTTTGCCGGGGGAGGGGCTAGCTCCTTGAACTTCTCGGGGTCGTCTCCTTGGGCGGCTGGCGTGGGGAGGCTGCGGAAGAGGAAGAGGGCGGCCGGCAAGGCCGTCAAGTCAGAGTACGCGGGCACCGACGCCTTCATCGCGTATTGGCGACCCGCCGCCTCGTCTTCCAGCTCTTCCTCCGGCGCCGCCATCACCAGTCAGCCTTTGGACGGCCACCGAGATGTTCTCTTGGTGTCTTCTGCCACCCGTAGCTCACCTAGGCGCCCCTTTTCCCTTTTCGCTTCCTTAACCTGCCTCCTGAGGAGAGGGACAAGAAAGGGAGTACGGGCACCTTATCTCTTTTCAACTTGTAAGCCTGCAGGCATTAGTAGAATTTAAGACTTGTAATCCTCCTCGTTCATGTTTTTCATTCCGTAGGAACTGTACCTGTATGGGATGCTTTTAATGAAAAAAAGGGGTGTTTGCCGGGTTTTTCGCTTGAGGGTAAAAACCCACGACAAGGAAGGAATCCTTGTTACTTTTTTAAGATAAACGTTTCTCGCCCGGCAACAGGCCTTGCCGTCCCTCCACTTCGCTCGACCATTCTCGCGCTTTTGGCGGAGGCCGGGAGGAAGCAGGCTTAGGCCCTTCGTTCTATCCCCCGGCTGCCGCGGCTACAACCTAAATCAGAACCCAGGGGGTGAACCATGGGTAGAGGAAGAAGGGAGCACGGTAGTCCCGAAATAAAATGAAGCTTCATATATCCCAGTTCCATACCGAAATGCATGATAGAAGGTAAAAAGACTTATCTGGATCTACAGCCCCCGGCAACCCTTGGGTTGCCGAGGTTGGATCCTCGCACTTGCAGCCCCTGGCAATTTTGGTCTGCCGGGGCCAGGACGCCGGTCCGTCCTTCTCCTTCCAAGTAGCTCAGCAGACGTGCTCATGTGCCCTGCAAACCAAAGAGGATAGGAAAGAACAGAGAGACGCGCACTCGACCTCTAAGTTAGGGGTTAGCCGCTGCTAAGCACTATCAACCCTAACCGAGGAAGAGACTCGACCTAGCATGCATGCTATAACTTAGGGTGCCAGCGCTTCATTTATTTATGCTCAGGGTCTGCACCTGGCTTTGTACAAAGGGTTACATGCCTGCCGGCAAGGCTCGTACAAAAGGGTGGCTTGCCGGGGGGCCCGGCAAGCCGCACCTTATGGGTAAAACTTGCGAAGATGCTCGATGTTCGAGGAGTTGCTCACTGGAACGGCATCTTCGGTCTCCAGGCGGACGGCGCCAGGCCTGGTGACTCGTGTTACTCGATAAGGGCCCTCCCACTTCGGCGTCAACTTGTTGGAATTCTTGGCCGACTGAACATGCCGAAGAACAAGGTTGCCTTCCTCAAAGCTCCGGGCATGAACCTTGCGGCTATGGTAGCGGCGCAAGGCTTGCTGGTAGCGTGCTGCTTTCACAGCCGCCCGGAGACGATCTTCCTCAAGGAGCGTTGCGTCATCTTGCCGCAATTTCTCTTGCTCAAGCTCATCATAAGCGAGCACTCGAGGTGACCCGTACATGAGTTCCGTGGGGATAACTGCTTCTGCCCCGTAGACCAGGGCAAATGGTGTCTGGCCGGTGGCTCGATTTGGTGTCCTCCTGATCAACCAATGACCCGGCGACAACTCATCGATCCAGCGCCTCCCACTCTTGCGCAGCCTGTCAAAAGTCTTCGTCCTTAAGCCTCGCAGCACTTCAGCATTCGCTCTCTCCGCTTGGCCGTTGCTCCGTGGATGTGCCACGGAGGCAAAATAGACCTTGCTGCTGAGATCCTCAATATACTGCATGAAGGCGTGGCTTGTGAACAGTGTGCCGTTATCGGTGATAACCCTGTTGAGTACGCCAAAACGGCAAACCAGTCCCTTGAAGAATTTGATGGCTGATTGCACCGTCACCTTCCTCACTGCTTCCACTTCTGGCCACTTTGTGAACTTGTCGATTGCAACGTACAAGTACTCAAAGCCCCCGATGGCACGAGGGAAAGGGCCCAGTATGTCGAGCCCCCAGACCGAGAAGGGCCAGGAAAGAGGAATGGTTTGAACGGCTTGCGCTGGTTGATGAAGCTTCTTTGAATGGAACTGGCACGCTTCACACTTGGTTACTAGTGCTGTCGCATCCTGGAGGGCAGTGGGCCAGAAGAAACCTTGCCGGAAAGCCTTGCCGGCGAGGGCCCTCGACCCTATGTGGGAGCCACATATACCTCCATGTATCTCTGCCAGCAGCTCTAGTCCTTCCTCCCGGGAGATGCACCTCAATTTCACCCCATTCGGCCTTCTTCTGTACAAGACGTTGTCAATGAATTGGTACAGAGCAGATCAGCGGGCTACTTTTTTGGCTTCTTCCTGCTCCTTAGGAAGCTCTCCTGTTTGGAGGAACTGGACGGTCTGCTGCGCCCATGCCGGAGCCTGTGGCTCGACGGCAAGGACCAAAGGCATCTCCTCTGCTAGGGGAGCGACAGTCTCTGCGGTCATGGCCTGGGGCCCTGCTGGAGTCGGTCGCCCCGCTGCAGGATCGGCGTCCGCGGCAACACGTTCGCCAGCGGCTCCAGGGAGCTCGGTGGGGAAGTACTTGCCGGGGCCTAGCTTCCTCCGCTTGTTCAGCCCACTTGATGGTTCAACGGATGGTTGAGTTAACTGAAGCACAAAAGTACCTGGTTCCAAAGGTAGCTTGAGGGCAGCGCGCTTTGACAGGTAGTCGGCAATGTCATTCTCCGCCCTTGGGACATGCTCTGCTTGGGTACTGTCAAAGCGCTCCTCCAGTTTCCTCACCTCATCAACGTAAGCCTCCATCAACGGACTCTAGTAATCTTTGTTGACCTATCTGACGACGAGCTGTGAATCGCCCCTGACGATGAGCTTTCTGACACCGAGGTCTGCCGCGATCCTGAGACCGGCAAGCAAACCCTCGTACTCGGCGGTGTTGTTGGTTGACATCTCCTGGGGAAAGTGCATTTGGATTACATACTTGAGGTGCTCTCCGGTGGGCGCGACAAGCAGTACGCCAGCACCGGCGCCTTGCAGCAAAAAGGCCCCGTCGAAGTACATGATCCAGCTGCGACTTGTTTCCTTGCCGGGGATAGCGGTCTCCTGTACCTCTTCATCAGGTGTCGAGGTCCATTCTGCAATAAACTCCGCCAAGACTACTCTGAATCGTCGAGGTGCTTTCGAACTTCAAACCGGAACTTGACAGCTCCAGGGCCCATTCCACGATCCTCCCCGTTGCATCTGGGTTATGCAGTATCCGTTGTAAGGGGAGGCGGGTGACCACGGTGATCTCTTGCGCTTGGAAGTAATGGTGAAGCTTCCTCGAGGCCATGAGGAGGCTGAAGAGCAGCTTCTGCACTCCTGAGTACCTCGACCTAGCCCCCCCGCAAGAGGGAGCTGAGGAAGTAGACTGGGTGCTGCACCATCCTCTTCTTCTGCGCCACTTCACCAAGCCGTGCAGGTCCTGTTGCCCTGGTGTCAATCTCAGTCGGGGACTCATCCTTGCTGCGGACGAGCCCTACCAGGGAGGGTTCCGGGTTTCCATCCGTTGACTCTGCCGCCACCGCTGCCTCTTCGTCCACCTCTCTCTGTGCCACTAGTGCGGCGCTAACCACTTGATTTGTCGCCGCTAGGTATAGCAGCAACGGTTCTTGTGGTAGAGAATGTGTCTGATCACGTTGCACCACACGGTAGAGAATGTGTCTGATCACCAAGCAGTTTGTGCCTTCAAGGAAGGTGTCAAGTATCGAGAGTTGAATCTGAAGTTCGGTCGGACCGGAGATATGTCTCTGAGTCGAATGATGGAGATTGCCACCAAGTATGCCAATGGTGAGGAGGAGGATCGACTCCGCAGCGGCAAAAACAAAACAGTCGCCCACGAAACCGGAGGAGGAAACTCCAGTCGGAATTTGAAGCGCAAAGCCGAGCCAGCTGCTCCTGGAGAAACCTTAGCCATGACTCAGGGAAAGTTCAAGATGAAGCCCAAAGGACCGTGTAACCCCAAGAAAATAAAAGATCAAGACGGAAATGATGTGTTGGATTTGCCATGCCACATCCACACCAAGAAAGATGAAGAGGGTAATCTCATTTACCCGAAGCATACCACTCGACAGTGTCGGCTCCTAATCCAGCAGTTCCGAGAGAAATAGCCCAAGGAAAAGGAAAAAGAGTCGGACAAAGTTGAAGACAAAGAAGAAAGTGATGATGGTTACCCCCACGTCAATTCCACTCTGATGATTTTTGCTGATGTTGAGAGCAAAAGTCGACTGAAAGTCATCAACAGAGAGGTAAACATGGTCACTCCGGCGACGCACATTTATTTGAAATGGTCTCAGACTGCCATTACATTCGACCAGTCTGATCACCCAACAAACATAGCCACCCCTGGGAGGCAAGCGTTGGTGGTCGACCCAGTCGTCGAAGGCACTTGGCTGACTAAGGTCCTGATGGATGGTGGCAGCGGCCTGAATATACTGTATGCGAAGACGTTGAAAGGAATGGGCGTTCCGATGTCCAGACTCAGCGAAAGCAATATGAGTTTCCATGGAGTTATTCCTGGCAAGAAGGCTGAGTCACTCGGCCAGATCGCACTTGATGTGGTTTTCGGTGATTCCAAGAATTACCGCAAAGAAAAGTTGACGTTTGAAGTCGTGGATTTCCAGAGTGCTTATCATGCTATTCTAGGCAGGCCAGCTTATGCACGTTTTATGGCTCTACCATGTTACGTGTACCTCAAATTGAAGATGCCCGGTCCTAAAGGAGTGATCACTATCACTGGCAATTGAAAGAAGGCAGAAGAGTGTTTCCAGAGAGGCTCAAAGATCGCCGATGCACAAATGGCTGTAGTGGAATTGCAGGAGTATCAGAAAAATGCAGATCCGAGTGATTTGTTGAGAGCTAAGAAGCCTGCCACGGACTCAGCATTTCAGTCGTCCGGCGAAACGAAGCCGATTCATATTCACCCGACCGATCCCAATGCTGCTCCGACTCGCATTTCAACAACACTCGACTCCAAATAGGAAGAAGCGCTCATCCAGTTCCTCACTGAGAACTGGGACATCTTTCCATGGAAAACTTCTGACATGCCGGGTGTTCCCAGGGGGCTGGCTGAGCATCGTTTGCGAGTCGACCCAAAAGTGAAACCAGTCAAAGAACATCTTCGACGGTCCGCCGTACAGAAGAGAAAAGCAATCGGTGAAGAAGTGGCTCGGCTTCTAGCAGCTGAGTTTATCCGAGAGATTTACCACTCCGAGTGGCTAGCTAATGTTGTCATGGTCCCTAAGAAGAATGACTCACTTTGCATGTGCATTGACTTCAAGCATATCAATCGGGCCTGCCCGAAAGATCACTTTCCTCTCCCTCGCATCGACCAAATAGTCGACTCGACTACGGGGTGCGAGCGTTTGTCCTTTTTGGACGCTTATTCCGGGTATCATCAGATCAGTCTGTATGGGCCCCATGAGATAAAAACAGCTTTTATCACCCCATGTGGGTGCTTCTGTTATGTCACTATGCCATTCGGCTTGAAGAACGCTGGAGCCACATTCATGCGGATGATTCAGAAGTGTTTACTTAGTCAAATCAGTCGGAATGTGGAAGCATACATGGATGACATTGTGGTCAAGTCACGTAAAGGTTCCGACCTGCTGGCTGACCTTGCTGAAACCTTTGCCAACCTCAGAAGGTATGATATCAAGCTTAATACATCGAAGTGCACATTCGGAGTTCCAGGTAGAAAATTACTCGGTTTTCTCGTTTCCGAAAGAGGGATCGACGCTAACCCAAAGAAAGTGGGTGCCATACTCCGGATGAAATGCCCTGTGCGTGTGCATGATGTCCAGAAGCTTACTGGTTGTTTGGCCGCCCTAAGTCGATTCATTTCTTGACTCGGTGAAAAGGCATTGCCTCTCTACCGATTGATGAAGAAGTCAGATAAGTTCGAGTGGACTCCTGAAGCTGATGCAACGTTTGCAGAGCTCAAAGCCCTGCCTTCCACCCAGCCGGTGCTTGCTGCCCCAATCAGGAAAGAGCCTTTACTGCTTTATATTGCAGCCACTGGACAAGTCGTCAGTACAGTACTTACGGTCGAGCAAGAAGAAGAGGGAAAAGCCTATAAAGTTCAGTGCCCAGTATATTATGTTTCTGAAGTTTTGACTCCATCAAAACAAAGATATCCGTATTATCAGAAGCTTGTTTATGGGATTTATATGACCACGAAGAAGGTTGCACATTACTTCTCTAACCACTCAATTACAGTCGTCAGCGACGCTCCATTGTCAGAGATTCTGCAAAACAGAGATGCAACTGGTCGAGTGGCAAAGTGGGCGATTGAACTCCTTCCCTTAGATATCAAGTTTCAGGCAAAGAAAACTATCAAGTCCCAAGCAATAGCAGATTTCCTCGCCGAGTGGATCGAACAGCAACTGCCGACTCAAAGTCACTCGGAGCATTGGACCATGTTCTTTGATGGTTCCAAGATGCTGAATGGTTCTGGTGCTGGGGTGGTATTGGTATCCCCCCGAGGAGACAAGCTCAGATATGTCCTCCAGATTCACTTTGATTCCTCCAATAACGAAGTAGAATATGAAGCACTCTTGTATGGATTACGTATGGCCATATCACTCGGCGTCCGTCGCCTTATGGTCTATGGCGACTCAGATTTGGTAGTCAATCAAGTGATGAAGGAGTGGGACGTCAGAAGCCCAGCCATGACTGGTTACTGCAATGCGGTGAGGAAATTGGAAAAGAAGTTTGAGGGGTTAGAGCTCCATCATATACCCCGACTGAAAAATCAAGCAACCGATGATTTGGCAGAGATAGGTTCCAAGAGAGAAGCTATTCCCAGCAATGTGTTTTTGGAACACATTCACGCACCGTCAGTTCAAGAAGATCCTTTCACTGAAGAGCCCCCGCAGCCTAAGAGTGCCACAGATCCGACTGAAGTCGAGGTCCCAGCCGTGGTCGACCTGATCATGGAGGTTTTGGTCATCACTCCCGACTGGACAGTGCCATACATTGCATATATACTTAGGAAGGAACTCCCAGAGGATGAAGAAGAGGCTTGACAGATCGTCCGTCGATCCAAAGCCTTTACTGTGATAAAAGGACAACTGTTCAGGGAAAGCGTGACGGGAGTCAGTCAGAAATGCATAACGCCAGAAGAAGGTTGAATGATCCTGAACGACATCCACTCGGGGACCTGTGGTCACCATGCATCCTCTCGGACCATCGTGGCTAAAGCATATCGAGCTGGGTTTTACTGGCCACGAGCAAATGAAATGGCGAAAGACAAAGTCGACAAATGTGAGGGCTGCCAGTTTTACTCCAATATGTCACACAAGCCTGCGTCAGCCCTGAAGACCATTCCACTCGTCTGTCCCTTTGCTGTTTGGGGATTGGATATGGTTGGACCGCTGAGAACTGGTAGGAGCGGCTTCACTCATGTGCTTGTAGCAGTCGACAAGTTTACCAAATGGATTGAAGCTAAGCCTATCAAGAATCTTGAAGCCAGCACTGCTGTCGGTTTCATAAGAGAGTTGACATTTAGATATGGGGTTCCGCACAACATCATCACTGACAATGGGTCGAACTTTGATTCCGATGAGTTCAGAGCCTTCTGCGCTTCTCAAGGCACACGAGTCGACTATGCTTCAGTCGCTCACCCCCAGTCGAATGGACAAGCAGAAAGAGCAAATGGCCTAATTCTCAAAGGACTGAAGCCCCGATTGATGCGTGATCTCAAGCATGCAGCTGGCGCCTGGGTCGATGAACTTCCATCAGTTCTTTGGGGATTGTGGACAACTCCCAATCGGTCGACTGGCCGAACACCATTCTTTTTGGTCTATTGAGCTGAAGCTGTTCTGCCAAGTGACCTGCTCCACAATGCACCCCGAGTCGAGCTCTTCTCTGAAGAGGAAGCAGAATAGGCCCGGCAGGACGCAGTCAATCTCCTAGAGGAGGAAAGAGAGATGGCCTTAATCCGGCCGACCATTTATCAGCAAGACTTGCGTCGATTCCACGCCAGAAATGTGAGGGGTCGAGCCTTTCAAGAGGGAGACTTAGTTCTCCGAGTGGATCAACAGAAACCACACAAAGCTCGCCCCTACTTGGGAAGGTCCCTTCATCATCACCAGAGTTCTCCACAATGGAGCATACCGTCTTTACAATGTCGAGCATCAGAAAGACGAGCCACGAGCTTGGAATGCGGAGCTGCTCCGCCCCTTTTATACTTAAGTACTCATTCGGATGAGATGTAATAAGAAATACCTTTGTAGTCGGTTTATCAAAGACAAGACCTTTATAGTCTTCCTAAATGATTGATGCTGCTTTTGTTTGTGTCTGAAATCCCCAAGTGGGTGACTTTGCTGCGAATTCGTTTCGCCTAAGTTTGAAACATCCTACCGAGTTGTGAGCAAGCCTCTCACTCGGGGGCTTAGCCGTGGATCCGTTTCGCCTAAGTTTGAAAAATCCTGCCGAGTGGTGAGCAAGCCTCCCACTCGGGGGCTTAGCTGCAGGCCAGTACTCACCTAAGTTTGAAAAATCCTACCGAGTGGTGAGCCAGCCTCTCACTCGGGGGCTTAGCCGCGGATCTGTTTCGCCTAAGTTTGAAAAATCCTACCGAGTGGTGAGCAAGCCTCCCACTCGGGGGCTTAGCTGCAGTCCAGTACTCGCCTAAGTTTGAAAAATCCTACCGAGTGGTAAGCAAGCCTCCCACTCGGGGGCTTAGCTGCAGTCCAGTACTCGCCTAAGTTTGAAAAATCCTACCGAGTGGTGAGCAACCCTCCCACTCGGGGGCATAGCTGTAGTCCAGTACTCGCCTAAGTTTGAAAAATCCTACCGAGTGGTGAGCAATCCTCCAACTCGGGGGCTTAGCTGCAGTCCAGTACTCGCCTAAGTTTGAAAAATCCTACCGAGTGGTGAGCAACTCTCCTACTCGGGGGCTTAGCTGCAGTCCAGTACTCGCCAAAGTTTGAAAAATCCTACCGAGTGGTGAGCAACCCTCCCACTCGGGGGCTTAGCTGCAGTCCAGTACTCGCCTAAGTTTGAAAATCCTACCGAGTGGTGAGCAACCCTCCCACTTGCGGGCTTAGCTGCAGTCCAGTACATGCCTAAGTTTGAAATATCCTACCGAGTGGTGAGCAAGCCTCCCACTCGGGGGCTTAGCTGCAGTCCAGTACTCGCCTAAGTTTGAAAAATCCTACCGAGTGGTGAGCAACCCTCCAACTCGGGGGCTTAGCTGCAGTCCAGTACTCGCCTAAGTTTGAAAAATCCTACCGAGTGGTGAGCAACCCTCCCACTCGGGGGCTTAGCTGCAGTCCAGTACTCGCCTAAGTTTGAAAAATCCTACCAAGTGGTGAGCAACCCTCCGACTCGGAGGCTTAGCTGCAGTCCAGTACTCGCCTTAGTTTGAAAATCCTACCGAGTGGTGAGCAACCCTCCCACTCGGGGGCTTAGCTGCAGTCCAGTACTCGCCTAAGTTTGAAAAATCCTTCCGAGTGGTAAGCAACCCTTCCACTCGGGGGCTTAGCTGTAGTCTAGTACTCGCCTAAGTTTTTAAAAAATCCTACCGAGTGGTGAGCAACCCTCCCACTAGGGGGCTCAGCTGCAGTCCAGTACTCGCCTAAGTTTTGAAGCTCTTCCCTATCCGCAAGGACGACGAGGTGCAGGTCGACTGCCACCTTCTCCTTCGGAGCTGCGCCACAAATACAATGTGCGCTCCATGCCTATCTGCAAGGACAACGAGGTGCAGGTCGATTGCAACCTTCTCCTTCGGAGCTGCGCCACAAATACAATGTGCGCTCCATCCCTATCCGCAAGGACGACGAGGTGCAGGTCGACTGCAACCTTCTCCTTCGGAGCTGCACGACAAATACAATGTGCGCTCCATCCCTATCCGCAAGGACGACGAGGTGTAGGTCGACTGCAACCTTCTCCTTCAGAGCTATGCCACAAATACAATGTGCGCTAAATCCCTATCCACAAGGACGATGAGGTGCAGGTCGACTGCAACCTTCTCCTTCGGAGCTACGCCACAAATACAACATGCGCTCCATCCCTGTCCGCAAGGACGATGAGGCCCAGGTCAACTGAAGTCTCCACTTCAGGGCTGCATCTCAAACATAAAGGTCATTCCAAATGAAGAACAAATTCCAAAAGCAATCGCAAGTGTATCCTGAGATAAATCAAGTTCAGATGAACCCTAAAGGTTCAAGACCATGGATCAAAGTACTCGGGCATTCAGCCCGAAGGAGTTTAACGGTTACAAAATCACTCGGCATCCCGAGGCAAATTTAAAGTGGAGCGTAAAAGTTTGTTCACTCCGCAGGAGGAGGGCTGGCAGGCTCGACGAATTCGTCCAGGTCAATGTCGTCGGCAATCCAAGTGGTGGCAGCAATGAAAGTCTCCATAAAGGATTGGAAGTCATGCCTCTTGGTATTGGCAACCTTGATCGCCGCCAGCTTCTCTTCTCGCGCTTCCTTGCAACGGACGCGAACCAAAGACAGAGCCACATCAGCACCGCACCGGGCGGAAGACTTCTTCCACTCCTGCACTCGACCGGGGATCTCGTTAAGTCGAGTCATCAGAGACTCGAGGTCATTCTGGAGAGTTGCCCTTGGCCAGAGTGCTGTGTCGATCCGTGACATTGCGACCTTCAGTCGAGCAAGGTAGTCAACAACACCGTCGATGCGGGATTCCAGTCAAAGCACGTTCATGGCAGCTTCATCTTTCACGGGGGAGTTGATGGGGTCTAAGCTTGGTTCAATTCACCCGGTATCCTCCTCGAAGTCCTGGCAAAACTCTGCATGCACAATCCGAGGGTGAGTCAATAGTTGTATGCCGAGTCGACGAAGACAAACCAGTCGGAACAAAGAATGTACCTTCAAGCTTGACGAACAGCTTCTTGGCAAGGCTCCTCAGATAACTCTCCAGATTGTTCCTCCTGCGAGCGATGCCTTCCATCTTCTCGTTCAGATTGACTTTGTCCTTCTTCAAGCGAGTTACTTCCTTATTGGCTTCGTCCAGGGCAGATTTTATCTTGACGTTTTCTTCTTCCAATTTGCCGACTGAAGCCAGCTTTTGTTCAGCCAGAGCGGTTTTGTCATCAGCCTTTTTCTGTGCGGCAGCCAGATCTTGATCCTTTTTTGCCAGAGCCTGGTTCAGTTTCTCTGAAAAGAAATAATGCTTGATTCAGAAAAATCAGAATGAAATCCAGATCAAAGACAAACCAGTCGACAAGTCTTTTTTACCATTGGCGTCATCCTTGGCTTTCTGCAGTTCTGTCTTGGCCAACTCCAGGACAAGGTTGAGTTGAATCTGCTGTTTCTCCAGGTCAGCAAAGCGAGCTCCAAGATCACAAGATTTCTGCAACCAAGGAATGGGTCAGTCGACTGGAGAAAAGATTGGTTATTTCAGATAGGTAAAAGGATAAAGCCAACAAATTCTAAGACTACTGCCGAATCAAACATCCAACAGTAGTCTCGGGGACTACACCCAGTGGGTGCACTTAGCGTGCCCCCACTGGTTCAGTTTACACTCGACAAGGCCTTTCCAGCGCGAGTGCACAAAAAAAAGAGAGAAACAGCTACAAACAGAGTCTTCAGACCATAGTCGACTACCAGCAGTCGACCACGGTCTCGGGGACTACACCCAGTGGGTTCACTCAGCGTGCCCCCACTGGTTCAAAATTCCACTCGACATGGCCCGGCCAGACCGAGTGAAGAAATTCAAAATACAAGACTACAATCGACTGCTCGCAATCCATCATAGTCTCGGGGACTACACCTAGTGGGTGCACTCAGTGTGCCCCACTAGTCCAAAAATTCAATCGACAACAACATCAGATTCAACTCAAAGTATGAATTTGCTCAGTGACCAATCGAAACACCCAGTGGGTGTACAGAAGCAAAGATCCTTGGAAAGAGTTTTCAGGTACCATATCCTAAACAGAACAAGCCAAGAGAGTCAGTCGACAATCTGCTAACCTAAACGTTGTTCTGGAGAGTGGAACTGGCAACATAAGCAGCCTGGCTGGCATCCCACACCATCTTCATCTTCTCCATCATGATGGCCGCTTGGCGTATAGCTTCTTTGGCAGCACCCACTTCGTCTTCTGGGACGTGATGTGTAGCAAAAACTGAAGGTGGATCCGCAGGAGCATGTGCAGCTGACGCAGAAGGTCGAGCACTCGACAGCGGTATGGCAAAGGAGACAGATGTCCGATTGGCATCGCCGGTGTCCTGAACTACCGGTTCCGCCACTGGCGTCAACTGGGGTGTCTTGCCAGCGGACGTTTTCCTGTTTCTTCTCCCCAAGGGCCTCTGTGGCTCGTCCTCATCATCGTCGGGGAGGTCAATGACGTTGGGAGCTGCAAAAAGATCCGACGCCAAAATTTCATCGCCCAACAGGATATATCATAGTTCAGTCGACAAAGGGAAGACAGAATAACAAAGATTGTACCCAGATTGGAGGTGACCGTGTCTTCCATTTCCTCATTCTCGTTTTTATAAGCTGAAGTCCCAGAGGTAGCGGCACTGCCAATTTCAAGGTTCATTCAATCAAACCAAAGGAAATATAAACAGCACAGAACGTCGAGTAAAAGCGAAAGAAGAACACTCACGCAGAGGCAACGGGAATGTCAATCTTGATTTTTGGCAGCGCCTTCCGAGTCTTCTGCGCGACAACCTTGGACTGCTTTGGGGCCTTCTCAGTTGGTGCTGGAGAGGACGTCTGAGGACGCTTTGACGACTGCCCAGTCTGAACGATCGCCTTGTCACGGGCGCTCGCCGGATATTGACCAAGTTTGGATCGCCTTTCCCTGCGGGGAGGGGAGTCGACCTCTTCTTCATCATGTCAGGACCGGTTTTTTTGGGATATTAATTTCCCAGAAAACGGCCTTTGTGCTCACCAGCCCCAGGTTTACTGTTAGCTGATGAGGCACCAACTTGATACAAGAATTCCAAGCAAAGTACAAAATATGTAGTACAGGACCATTGTGGCCTATGAGTACAACACTTGGTTTCTAGTGGTTGATGGCGGAAGCGGTTTGTGGTACATCTGCGTCTATGGGACTCCATTTCCCACAAGAACAGCTGACCAGGATAACTCCTATGTTCGCGAGGCTCCTATCACCTTTACATGGGTTCCGGGGCTGTCGTCGTAACGCTCTCCTCCACGCAAGGAATCTGACCAAGACAATAGCCAGGGACAAGCCAGTGAGTACGTTTGAATGTACTCGCAAACATCAAGAACATGGGTATAATATAACAAGGGGTAATCATGCTCCGAAATATTTTATGATGATAACGTCTGTCACGAAATAAATGAAATCCGAGATGCACGCATGCGGGGAAAATATGAACATGCAATACGGGAGTAGAAATAGAATGCACTGATCGAGTGTCTGAAATGACTCCTCGAAAGGGTGCAAATAAATTAACAATGCCGCAGTCGGGCGTCTGAGCGACACCACATAAAGGGCTTATAAAGAATAATTAAACAACAAGCATGCCGCAGTCGGGCGTCTGAGCGACACCACATAAAGGGCTGTAGACCCATCTGAGACTGTAGTCCTTACCCATGAACATGGCTTTCCGAATAGATATATCCTCTGCAGAGGGTGTACTATTTACCCACGAGTAACGGATTTATTTAGTCCATCGGGACTAATTCTGCCTACGGCCTTTTAATTGAAAACACGCCTGACCTGCACACACCAGCTTAACTTACCGGTGTCTGGAATCACCCACGGCACCTGTGAAGCAAAACTCTAAGTGGGGAGGCTACAACCTCGACGTAGCATGGGATCAAATTTATATCGCGCGCTCTAAGGGGTGCCCCCCTCTCGGTCCCAACCGGAAACACCCATGCCCCTGGACCAGGTGGCATGCCTACCGGATGCATCCGGTATCTTCCACGATGGCCTCTCTGTACGGTGTGTGCTTTGGTAAGGGGTTGACAACTTACTGAACCGTACCCTACCTGCGGCAGGGACAAGTGGTAGCACGAAACAAGTATGGGGGTTACTGGAGCAAGACTCGATCTACGGCCGACTTAGGGGGTTCCAGTATTCCCCGTATGATTAGCATAACAAGTATATTACCATTAACAGATAAACTCACCACTCATCAAGCCTCACCATACCATACCGGACATACTCGTCTCGACGAGGAACTAGGGACAAGCTCGTGTCTACCCAAGACCACGACTTTCCAGGCTTCCTTCCGGTATACATGAGAAGCTCAGGAGGATGATCACTATCACCAGCATATCCATTACTAACAGTAAAGCATCTCCAATATGCACTCATGCGTGTGACTTTATCATTACATAAAAATAACGTATGCTCCATGTCAAAGTGGTGTTGTAACCGTATCAAAACACCTCACAAAAAAATATTATGCCAGAGTTCAGAATGCTTGCCTTGAAGAGTATGCAAGGGGGTGCACTTTTTGAAAGTTTTCCGCTCTCTCCATTTCCTATTTTGAAAAATATTCAAATAACAAACATTTCAAAAACAGTATAAAAAGTTGTCCCAAATATTTTTGGAATAAATCTCAAAATAAACTAGATGAAATTTGAGAGAGGTAGGAAAAAGAATCAACTCATTTGGAGTTTTATTTTAAAAGATATAGCCAGTCAAAGTTGAGTCAAAGTTCTGTGTTAAAATAAAACAGAAAAAGAAAACGTTTCGGAGGGGCTTACGCTTTCTGTTCAGTGAAAACGTATTTTGCGAAACACGTCTCCACTTAAAACACGCGTCGGCGGGGCTGGGTCGCTGACAGTGGGTCCAGCGGGCCCACTGGTCAGGTTTGACTAGTCTCTCCTCCCTCCTCTTCCTCTGCCCGAACGGAGGCGGGACTCCGGAGGGCAGGGATGGATCCATGGCTCCAGGGCGGTCCTCCTGGTGGTCGAGGGGGCCGTGGGGGTTAAGGGAGTCGCCGGCGGCGAGCTCCGCGGCGGAGGAGGTTTCGGGCATGATTGGGGGTTTGGGCTGTGGTGCCTCTCGATCGAAGCTAAGAGGATGGGCGACTCCGTGAGGTCGAGGGGAGTCGAGTGGTGGTGCTAGCTGAGCTGGGGAGGCCCGGTTGGCGACACGCGGGACCGGAGGGCAGCGGCGGCCGAACCTGCCGGAGATGGGGGAGAGGGCCTCTACCGGTTAATCTGCGGTTAGGGGAGCACTAGGGGGACAGCCTGAGGTCGCCTGAGGGCTTGAACGAGTTTGGGGCCCCTTATGTAGGCGCTCGAGGTTGGTCCCGCGGCGGCCGTGGATAAGAACGCCGGCGACCGTCGTTCTGTAGCGGCAGGGCGACGTGGCGGCGATGAGCGCATGCCGACGGGCTCCAGGATAAGCTCGAGCTGCTCCAAGGGGCAGCTGGCGCGCACGGGTGGCTTGGGCGGCGCCGTCCGTGGCAGGAGCTCACTGCCGACGTCGGCGTGCCACTAAAGGCTTTTGACGGCGGCGCAGTAGGGCGCCAGGGGTGGCTTGGAGGGTACTGGTGAGTGGGCGAGTGCAGGGCGTGGCTCTGCAGGCGAGCAAAGGCCAGGGGCGGGACGCGGCGAGGGCGGCAGTGCGATGCGGCGGCTCGGTGCGCACGCGTGCAAAACATGCGCTCTGGGCGTGCCCACAGCACGCACGGGACGTGTTCGACGAAATGCCAGGGCAGCCTAGAGTGCTAGAGGGAGGCTGGCAATTAACAGGACTAGGTTAGGAGTAGCTAGGATCTTAGTGGACAAGGTTGCTGGGCCAGAGGATCAAGTACACAGTGCAAACTAAAACTCATGTCAAAGCTGACTGTGCACACCAAGTGTTCGACAGAATGCTAAGTGTACCTAGGCAACTCTTGGAGTGGCCAAAAACTCCAGGTCAGGGTCTCCCTGGATGTAGGTGATGATGGCAAGATCCCTTGGGCAAAACCAGAAACTTGCTAGTGCAAGTTTTGCAAGCTTTCAGTTTTGGACAGAAAGAAAAAGGCCCTATTGCATGCACTTAAAATCCTCCAATGGGTCCACTCTCCTGGGCTTAAGGGTTTTGCAGGGAGGATAATAAGCAGGAAAAAGCTCATGGGCACTAGAGCAAAATAAATTAGGGTTGCAGTACAAATCACTAAACTGGACCAGAATGGAAAAGAGGTCGATTCACTCAAAATTTTCAAACAACATCATTGGGTTTTAGCATAAAGTTGAATTATATGCATCTACTGACATCTCCAAACACTTGGAAGAATTTTGAAAGGAATATTTAAATTGGTTGTAGTGCAAAAATGCCTACTGGACCAGATTTGAAAAGTTGATGTAGAGCTCAAAATCTCCAATAACCCAAAAAATATTTTTGCATAAAAGTGATGTGGAAACATCACACGACATCCGCAAATTTTGGTGAAAATTTTAAATGCATTTGTCAAATGGTTGCAGTGCAAAACAGGCTCCAAATTTATGAAACATCATTTTAAAAGAGTAAAGCTCAAGAAAAGCAATATGCAATAAAATCCACTGATAAAGAATTGTTTTATAGAGAGAGTATACAAGTCCAATAATCCTTTTGAAAATTTCCACTTGAGGTGAAACCCACAATATTAAGGAGAAAAAGGGGTTCTGAAATCAAAAGATAAACCCAGAAAACAAAAAATTTATTTCCTGGCAAAAATTTTAATTAATAAAACGAGGTCAAAATTTTGGGGTGTCACAACACTACCCCTCTTAAGAAAAATCTCGTCCTCGAGATTTGTTAAAAGCTGTTTTGAACAAACATCGCTCTTACCAAAAGAAATCATTCTACTATGCAATAACAACTTATCTACAGTGAGAGGGCAATAAGTGGTGTAAAACCACAGTGTGGTATACTGCCGTTGCGCGGAAAAATCCACGATCAGGGAAAACGAGATACTTCTATGTTGGATATAGTAAATTTAGAATAAATTCTAAATTACTAAAATACGTTGGTCGCACCCGAGAGCACAGTGCTCTCTCTGGCTGACAGATGGACCCGGGGCCCACTGTCGGCCTCTTCTTCTACCTCTGGCTCTCTCTTCTCTCTCGTGCTCTCCCGCGCTTCCTCCACCGGCAATGCCTAGCGCGTAGGGCATCTAGGTCGTACCGCGGTAGTGCGCGGCGTGCTAGCTGCCGGTGCAGCGTGCACTCACCTCGCGGGCCAGTGCACTGTCGGCACTGCTCGCGGACTCGCCTCCGAACACCGACGATCGAGTGACGAGTGGCGCTGGTGGACCTCGCCCACCGTACACCGATCTCGAGCTATAAAATGATCGCGGTGATCCTCTCTTCTTCCTCACACCTGGCCTCGCTTCTACTTCTTCTTCCTTCCCCTCCATTGCTGTTAGCAGGAGCTCGAGACGAGGCTCTAATGGCGGAGGCGATGCCGGACTGGTACGTGGTCCTGGTGTGTGGAGGTTTGGCGACGTTGCTGGGGTTCTCCGTGCTCTTGTGCGCGATGATCCTGGATGATCGTCGTGATGCTGCCGCTCGAGTGTTAACTCTCCACGGTGGCGGCGATCACGAGGATTAGGTGCGGCATCGAGTGCTAACTGCTGTCGGTGTGCTGGGGTAACTCGCGCCCGAATGATTACTCACAAATCTCTCTTACTGAGTCTATGGTGTCCTCGAGTGTGATCAGTTAGGCGCAAAAATGTGTACGAGGATTTGTAATTAGCGCACGAGGTCGAGTGGTTGTAGTTGTGAGTCTGCTGTTACGGTGCTGCGCGAATAAAAATCTATGTCGTGAAGAGGCATATGCTGCAGCAACTCAGGGAAAGAAATCTCACTACAAAATTTATCGAGAGTGAAAATTAGTTAAATAAAGATTAACAACAGTAAAATTGCTCACATAATTGAAACCAAATATCTGATCCGTCGCACAAATTTTTGGATACCACGTACAAGTTACAACACGTAAATAAATACTGGGATAAAAAAAACATAGCGGTGATGTCTACAGTGAAAACGGCAAAAGGACACGGTCCTGAGAAAACGTCTCTGGTACTGGGGCACACTCCTCTTCTATCGGGGGAAGCGGGTTGACCAGTCGATGAACGCGCCTCTCCTGGTCAGGCCTCAGTGGTCTGCCAATAGCGATCCGAGGATTTAAATCAGCGAGGCTCTGGAGATAACCCATTACCCGCTGAGTCAAACGCTCCTGAGCGATAACGTACTGGGCAAGGTTGGCCAGTACTGGATCTCTCTCAATTCGTCCACCGGGAAAAGATGCTACTTCTCCGGGTGCTGCATGACTCGGAAAATAATAATATCCTCGTTCGCTGGCATAGGGTACCGCGAATCGAAGACGAGCGAGCGCTTCATACGCAGTAGCTTCTACGGCCATATGCGGAGTCGGCATGGATTTCCCCACGAAGGAAACTTCCGTTGGGTCATGGTTTGGGTTTGTGGGAGGGATGTGCACCACTGCCCAATATTTCGAGGTGGATGGGGTGATCCTCGATTTGAGCAACTCGTACTGGGTTGGATGGATGGTACTCATGGTACTGCAGGTAAAGTCCCACAATAATTTAACAAAACTGCCCGGGGTTGCGTCTGGAGTTCTCAGGTAAATACTAGGGGTCGGCATGGCAAAGAAATGGTTGTGCGTGTTGTGCACACGGTGAAAGGTGTTTGGCAAGGTCACGAGGTGGCCTTTTATATAGCATTGGGGCTGGGTTATTTACTGTGGTGAAGGGTAACTAGTTTGGGGTCGGGGTCAATGCCACAGATACACATATCTCATAAATGTGACGCATTGCTGTGGGTGTCGTCGGGTGTGGTTTCGGTAGTTGCGCCCGGAATTTAAAAGATGCATCTGTACGCTGACGTACTTATGCATGGCTACTATTCCAAAAATAGGGGCGCACAAGCAGACAGCATTTAATAATGGTGATACAGGATCACACAATTACAAGGCATGGAAAAACTAAGGCTCGGTACTACTCGAGTGACTTAGTCTACTTCGTTAATGTCTAAGTGGGCTGGCCTTGTGGACGCTGAGGCTTCTCTACGGGTTTCACCGTCGGGATTAGCCGAATGAGGTTGAGGGGCTGCAGGGTCGGGGTAGCGATGATGACCATCGCGGGGGTTGTTGGCCACAACCCCGTTGGAGTGTGTTCCCAAAAGGCGACGAAGCGCTTCTGGGGACACAAAAGCATTCTGGTCGATGGCTGGGGCAGACCTCAAGGGCTCGATCGGGTGTCCGAACAGCATGACTGGGTTGTCGGCGTTGGGCTCCACTTCTCCTCTCGCTGGGGCTGGGCGAACCAGCTCTCCACGAGCTGCGATCAGATCAAGAGTGATTTGATCGAACAGTTGCTCTAGTGCGCTTACATAGCGCACCAGATGCAATAGTGCAGGATCTGTCTCGTGATCTCCGTTGGCAACCTGGTGCGGCCTACCATACCCGTCACGACTGGGGTAGTAGTAGAACGAGCGACAGTTAACTCTGGGCGACAAGTGCCGGAGTTGAACTATAGCTTCTCGAGCTGCTAGCTGGATGGCCTGTGGCTCAAAGGAAGTTGTCCTCCCAGTGAACCTGTAGGGGCGTTCTGGCGACAGACCCCTACCATAGATGTGTACAGTGGCCCAGAATTGACGGCTCTCACCGCTCATGAGTCCTTGGTACACAACGTATTCTGGGGGCTCTTCTAATGCATAGGCACGGCGGGTGAGGTTTGCGAGCACGGTCACAAAACCTCCAAGGTTGGTTGCTGCGGTCTCATTGTGAACAATGGGGCCAGGCATCGTGGCTTGGTTTGGGAAATAGGCTGTGCTGTGCTGTGTTGGGGCTAGCGTGCCCTTTTTATAGAAAAAAGGGGACGGAGTCTTCCTTCGCACGCTCACGAAAATGACTATTTAGGGGCCGGTCACTGACGCGTGATCGACAGGCTAGGCTGATAGGTTGGGCACCGTCTGCCGAAAGGCGTCGGGTCACTGTGGGGCTATCTTACGCGAGGAGCTTGGCTGCGGTTTGGTTATGGTCTGGTGGGTTGGATAACCTAGGTTAATTGACCTGGCTAAGATAGGATTAGCCAATGGTCAGCCTGGCTCTGATACCAAGTCTGTCAGGACCGTTTTTTTTTCGGGATACTAATTTCCCAGAAAACGACCTTTGTGCTCACCAGCCCCAGGATTATTGTTAACTGATGAGGCACCAACTTGATACAAGAATTCCAAGCAAAGTACAAAATATGTAGTACAAGACCATTGTGGCCTATGAGTACAACACTTGGTTTCTAGTGGTTGATGGCGGAAGCGGTTTGTGGTACATCTGCGTCTATGGGACTCCATTTCCCACAAGAACAGCTGACCAGGATAACTCCTATCTTCGCGAGGCTGCTATCACCTTTACATGGGTTCCGGGGCTGTCATCGTAACGCTCTCCTCCACGCAAGGAATCTGGCCAAGACAATAGCCAGGGACAAGCCAGTGAGTACGTTTGAATGTACTCGCAAACATCAAGAACACGGGTATAATATAACAAGGGGGTAATCATGCTCCGAAATATTTCATGATGATAACATCTGTCACGAAATAAACGAAATCCGAGATGCACGCATGCGGGAAAAATATGAACATGCAATACGGGAGTAGAAATAGAATGCACTGATCGAGTGTCTGAAATGAATCCTCGAACGGGTGCAGATAAATTAACAATGCCGCAGTCGGGTGTCTGAGCGACACCACATAAAGGGCTTATAAAGAATAATTAAGCAACAAGCATGCCGCAGTCGGGCATCTGAGCGACACCACATAAAGGGCTTATAAAGAATAATTAAACAACAAGCAATGCCGCAGTCGGGCGTCTGAGCGACACCACATAAAGGGCTTATAAAGGATCAATAAATAACACACATGCCGTAGTCGGGCGTCTGAGCGACACCACCTAAAGGGCTTATAAAGTATCAATAAATAACACACATGCCACAGTCGGGCGTCTGAGCGACACCACATAAAGGGCTTATAAAGGATCAATAAATAACAAACATGCCGCAGTCGGGCGTCTGAGCGACGCCACATAAAGGGCTTATATAAGAATAATCACAGTGAATATCTAGGAGGTAGAACCGTCCCAGGGATACTTAATAATTCAAATAATATGAAAGGTTAGTCCATAATAATAATAAACATAATCCTCATATGCCATAGGTCATAATCAAAGTTCTAGTATAGCCGTTTCTCCATCCGAAGACCGTCAGTATGTTCTAGTTTAGCCGTTTCTCCATCCGAATACCGTTACTATGATCCAGTTTAGCCGTTTCTCCATCCGAATACCGTCACTAGACCCATCTCAGACTGTAGACCTTACCCATGAACATGCCTTTCCGAATAGATATATCCTCTGCAGAGGGTGTACTATTTACCCACGAGTAACGGATTTATTTAGTCCATCGGGACTAATTCCGCCTACGGCCTTTTAATTGAAAACACGCCTGACCTGCACATACCAGCTTAACTTACCGGTGTCTGGAATCACCCACGACACCTGTCAAGCAAAACTCTAAATGGGGAGGCTACAACCTCGACGTAGCATGGGATCAAATTTATATCACGCGCTCTAAGGGGTGCCCCCCTCTCGGTCCCAACCGGAAACACCCATGCCCCCGGACCAGGTGGCATGCCTATCGGATGCATCCGATATCTTCCATCATGGCCTCTCTGTACGGTGTGTGCTTTGGTAAGGGGTTGACAACTTACTGAACCGTACCCTACCTGCAGCAGGGACAAGTGGTAGCACGAAACAAGTATGGGGGTTACCGGAGCAAGACTCGTTCTACGGCTGACTCAGGGGGTTCCAGTATTCCCCGTATGATTAGCATAACAACTATATTACCATTAACATATAAACTCACCACTCATCAAGCCTCACCATACCATACCGGACATACTCGTCTCGACGAGGAACTAGGGACAAGCTTGTGTCTACCCAAGACCACGACTTCCCCGGCTTCCTTCCGGTATACATGAGAAGCTCACGAGGATGATCACTATCACCAGCATATCCATTACTAACAGTAAAGCATCTCCAATATGCACTCATGCGTGTGACTTTATCGTTACATAAAAATAACGTATACTCCAAGTCAAAGTGGTGTTGTAACCGTATTAAAACACCTCACAAAAAAATATTATGCCAGAGTTCAAAATGCTTGCCTTCAAGAGTATGCAAGGGGGTGCACTTTTTGAAAGTTTTCCTCTCTCTCCATTTCCTATTTTGAAAAATATTCAAATAACAAACATTTCAAAAACAGTATAAAAAGTAGTCCCAAATATTTTTGAAATAAATCTCAAAATAAACTAGATGAAATTTGCGAGAGGTAGGAAAAAGAAACAACTCATTTGGAGTTTTATTCTAAATGATATAGCCAGTCAAAGTTCTGTGTTAAAATAAAACAGAAAAAGAAAACGTTTCGGAGGGGCTTACGCTTTCTGTTCAGTGAAAACGTATTTTGTGAAACACGTCTCCACTTCAAACACGCGTCGACGGGGCTGGGTCGCTGACAGTGGGTCCAGCGGGCCCACTGGTCAGGTTTGACTAGTCTCTCCTCCCTCCTCTTCCTCTGCCCGAACGGAGGCGGGACTCCGGAGGGCAGGGATGGATCCATGGCTCCAGGGCGGTCCTCCTGGTGGTCGAGGGGGCCGTGGGGGTTAAGGGAGTCGCCGGCGACGAGCTCCGCGGCGGAGGAGGTTTCGGGCATGATTGGGGGTTTGGGCTGTGGTGCCTCTCGATCGAAGCTAAGAGGATGGGCGACTCCGTGAGGTCGAGGGGAGTCGAGTGGTGGTGCTAGCTGAGCTGGGGAGGCCCGGTTGGCGACTCGCGGGACCGGAGGGCAGCGGCGGCGGAACCTGCCGAAGATGGGGGAGAGGGCCTCTACCGGTCAATCTACGGTTAGGGGAGCACTAGGGGGACAGCCTGAGGTCTCCTAAGGGCTTGAACGAGTTTTGGGCCCCTTATATAGGCGCTCGAGGTCGGTCCCGCAGCGGCCGTGGATAAGAACGCCGGCGACCATCGTTCTGTAGCCGCAGGGCGACGTGGCGGTGACGAGCGCGTGCCGACGGGCTCCAGGATAAGCTCGAGCTGCTCCAAGGGGCAGCTGGCGCGCACGGGTGGCTTGGGCGGCGCCGTCCGTGGCAGGAGCTCACTGCCGACGCCGGCGTGCCGCCAAAGGCTTCTGACGGCGGCACTGTAGGGCGCCAGGGGTGGCTTGGAGGGTACTGGCGAGTGGGCGAGTGCAGGGCGTGGCTCTGCAGTCGAGCAAAGGCCAGGGGCGGGACGCGGCGAGGGCGGCAGTGCGATGCGGCGGCTCGGTGCGCGCGCTTGCAAAACGTGCGCTCTGGGCGTGCCCAGAGCACGCACGGGACGTGTTCGACGAAATGCCAGGGCAGCCTAGAGTGCTAGAGGGAGGCTGGCAATTAATAGGACTAGGTTAGGAGTAGCTAGGATCTTAGGGGACAAGGTTGATGGGCCAGAGGATCAAGTACACAGTGCAAACTAAAACTCATGTCAAAGCTGACTGTGCACACCAAGTGTTCGACCAAATGCTAAGTGTACCTAGGCAACTCTTGGAGTGGCCAAAAACTCCAGGTTAGGGTCTCCCTGGATGTAGGTGATGATGGCAAGATCCTTTGGGCAAAACCAGAAACTTGCTAGTGCAAGTTTTTCAAGCTTTCAGTTTTGGACAGAAAGAAAAAGGCCCTATTGGATGCACTTAAAATCCTCCAATGGGTCCACTCTCCTGGACTTAAGGGTTTTGCAGGGAGGATAATAAGCAGGAAAAAGCTCATGGGCACTAGAGCAAAATAAATTAGGGTTGCAGTACAAATCACTAAACTGGACCAGAATGGAAAAGAGGTTGATTCACTCAAATTTTTCAAAGAACATCACTGGGTTTTAGCATAAAGTTGAATTATATGCATCTACTGACATCTCCAAACACTTGGAAGAATTTTTAAAGGAATATTTAAATTGGTTGTAGTGCAAAAATGCCTACTGGACCTGATTTGAAAAGTTGATGTAGAGCTCAAAATCTCCAATAACCAAAAAAATATTTTTGCATAAAAGTGATGTGGAAACATCACATGACATCCCCAAATTTTGGTGAAAATTTTAAATGCATTTGTCAAATGGTTGCAGTGCAAAACAGGCTCCAAATTTATGAAAGATCATTTTAAAAGAGTAAAGCTCAAGAAAAAGCAATATGCAATTAAATCCACTGATAAAGAATTGTTTTATAGAGAGAGTATACAAGTCCAATAATCCTTTTGGAAAATTTCCACTTGAGGTGAAACCCACAATATTAAAGAGAAAAAGGGGTTCTGAAATCAAAAGATAAACCCAGAAGACAAAAAATTTATTTCCTGGCAAAAAATTTAATTAATAAAACGAGGTCAAAATTTTGGGGTGTCACACATCACTCGGGTCGTCGCTCTCCTCGTCCCCCTCTCCATCAGAATGCCACTTGCCACTGTCACCTCTGCTCGCCTCCCCCTCCGGATCCTGCTCCTGCTCTCTGTTAGGCATCGAGTACATTTCGGTAAGGGCCTGGAGGAAGACAAGCAAGGCAAAGTCAGTCGGTGAAGCATAAACATACGTATGAATAAATCAAGATTACAGTCAGAAATTCAGAATTGGACCTTGTCTGGTTCGTGAGATTGGTCGAGTGGGGGAATTCTCCTGGCTCCCCTGGGGTTATCTTTGTTTCCGGTGATACTCATCAGCCACCCCTCCAGCGTGGTCTCATCGACCTCCTCGAGATGAGTCCGAGTGGTGTCATCAGTGCCCGAATACATCCACATCGGATGGTCACGAGCTTGAAGTGGTTGGATGCGTCGCCGGAGGAAAACCTCCAGCAAGTCCATACCAGTCACCCCATCGTGAACAAGTTGAACTACTCGATTGACCAGCACCTTGACTTGTGCCTTCTCCTCCAAGATAACCTTCAAAGGGGAGGGCTTCCCCACTCGAGCCATAGAAAAAGGGGGAAGTCCAGTCGACTGCCCTGGAGTCGGCTGGTCTTTGCAGTAGAACCAGGTCGACTGCCACCCACGGACCGAATCGGGAAGAATCATGGCTGGAAAGGAAATTTTGCCCCTCATCTGAAACCCAAGACCCCCACACATCTGGATCACTTGCGTCCTCTCGTCACTCGGGTTAGCCTTTTTGATCGACTAGGAGCGGCATGTGAAAATGTGCTTGAAGAGGCCCCAGTGGGGTCGGCAGCCCAAGAAATTCTCACACAAAGACACGAAGGCGGCAAGGTACACAACGGTATTTGGGGTAAAATGGTGGAGTTGCGCCTCAAAATAATTTGAAAGAAAGGGTGAGGAGGCAAGGAGAACCCGCGGTCAATGTGAGTGGCGAGGAGAACGCAGTCACCCTCTCGCGGCTGCGGCTCGGTCTCGTTCCCAGGGAGCCGCGCCAATTCGTGGGGAATCAATCCCCTTTCGACTAGGTCATCGATGTCGTCCTGGCGGATCGCCGAGCGAATCCAGTCGCCCTGGATCCAGCCCGGCGGCAGGCCAGACCTCGAGGAAGATCCGCCCCGGCTGGACTTCTTCCCCTTCGCCTTCACCGTCGCCTTCTTCGCGCGCTCCAGAGCCACCGTCTTCTCTTTCCCCATTGCCGCAGATGGAAATCGAGGCGGCCCTACCTTATCCAGCCCGATTACTGCGGCCTCCTCCGCCCCGTGCACTTCCCGAAATTCGAATCCTGCGAGATCCGCAGATAGCAGAACAACTTGTCAGACGGAAGATCTCCTCCACATCAGCACTCAGAGCTCTTCCAGTAAAAGTTCACTCGACAAAAACTAGGAATGGATCAAGGCGACTGAAAAAGAAATTGGTATCGTCACCTCAGTTCATTGATCCAGAACAAGATATACTCGCAGTACGAAAAACGAGTCGGAGGTGTTCTCAACTCCTTCCTCACTCAAACCCTGATCCATTCGGGGGCTAATGATGAAGCTATGTACCTTGGGTAGGGTCATAGACCTGTCCAAGATACCCTCCCAAAGGGCATCTCCCAAAAACCAGAAGCATTCGAAGAAGAATCATATTTCAATCGACCATGAAGTGTTCCACTCGACAGACTTGAAGTCACTCGACAATGAAGACTATCACTCAACCGCCAGGAGCTCTAAAGCCACTCCGCACCGCAACGGTCAGAAATTAAGTCATAGCTTTAATGGTCATTATGTCTCTTTATCGCTGGCGTTACCAGTAACGCCCCCCTCTTGATGTATCTTAAAACCCTTGTAGCATGGGTTGGCTGGGGTCCTGGGGCACTCTATATAAGCCACCCCCCTCCACAGGCACAAGGGTTCGCACCCCCGTAACTCACACGCATATAATCCAGTCGACCGCCTCCGGGCTCCGAGATGTAGGGCTGTTACTTCCTCCGAGAAGGGCCTGAACTTGTAAAACTTGCGTGTACAACTCCTCCATAGCTAGGATCTTGCCTCTACATCCCTACCCCCCATTCTACTGTCAGACTTAGAACCACGACAGGACTCGCGCGTAGCCTCCTACTGGATTGATACCTTGGTTCTCAAAAACTGAGGGAAATACTTACTCTACTCTGCTGCATCACCCTTTCCTCTTCAAGGAAATCCAATGCAGTGCTCAAGAGGTAGCATGGAGTAACGTGTTTTTACCACATTTTTTTAGGAAACTGAGTGCAATAATTGAGTAGTTTTGCAAACTACTAGTACAACACCTAAAACGGTTCAAAACCAATACCACCACCACGCCCGCGTTTGACCGCCCTGGCCGACCCAACCCCCTCCCTTGCGGGCGCGTGCTTCCCGCATGATATGGTCAGCGTCACCCCGGAATGTCAGTGCCACATTAATGCCCGGCCAGAGCGGAGGCGACCTCTCATTGGTGCCGGCTTTGAAGCAGCGCGACGGCCGAGAGAGAGCCGCTTCCCGGTCCACGCGTCTGCTCCGCATCGAGGCTGGCCATAGTTTGGATGAGTCTCCATTGTGGGGAGCCACACTAACTGCGATGATATGGACTCTTGTTGCCCACAGTTATGGATCGTTCCATCTATGAAGAACACGTGGGACTGGAACTACGAGACGGACATGTACCCAGGAGTGGACGTATGAACCTGAGTAATGTAGCGCAGTAAGTGAAGTAGAAAAGCACAAATAGTATGAACATGCATGGCATATAGGCATTTGTCTCTTACTACCACTAAATGTTGTACGTGCAATGCTCGGTGATGTTATGGAGTACGTGCCTAAGTACTCTACTACTACTACTACTACTATATTAATTGGAGGCACATATTAGGTTTTATATTTGTTTACATGTATGCCCCGAGACCTTCCAACTAGACGTGTCTTTCTTTCCGGGTCACAGTTTGCATCGTTCATACCACTAGTACTACTACGTGTGGTCTCCGACGCAGAAGTGGAGACGCTCTACCATGTTGTTCATGTCCCACTCCTTTCGCTGACGTGTGGGACATCTAGCACATGCCGTGTTTGGCACTCCTTCGTCGTAAGAGTTGAAACGCTAGCATTCATCACAAAGAAAAAATAAATATAAATCAACAGTGATACTATACCATGCGGTTTCCTTGCTCCTCGATATCAGAAAGAATACTTCTGTTCACCGACATGTGGGACATCGACCATCCTGGTCCACTTGGCATGCCCGCAGAACTCCATGGGGGAGTCACCCCGGTCATCGCGCCGCAGTAATTACTAATGAGCCGTCAAATCACAGGCCCAACCTTTCCCACTGTGAAGTTGCTCAGATGAACGAACCATCATGACTTCGTTGAATTACGCTTCTTGAATAAAACTACTGTACCAGCAGTACTGCTATCTACAGTAGTTACTCCAGCAGAGGCCTCCTTTGGTTCATAGGATAGGAATTTTATAGGAATATGAACATCATAGGAAGTGAGATGACATGCATCTCAATTCCTATAGAGAAAGAGAAGCCATTTGATGCACAGGATAGGAATTTTTCCATTGGGTCTAGGCTAATGTACTGGTAATTTGCTCAAAAAACTACAGTAGTAACCAGTAGTAACTAGTAGTACTGGTACATGCTCGTAATTAATTGAACGAACGTATGAGAGACATATACACACTAACTACTAGTACTACTACTTCTCACATGCTGGCCAGACACCGTCGTTCTCCTTCCCGGCTTTGTCGGCGACACCCCACCGTGCTTGGATCTCCGCCGACCTCTCCGCAGCAGCGCGTGCGTCCTCTTCTTTCTTGCGGCGGCGGGCCTCTCTTTTCTTGAGTGCTTTCTGACTTTTCCGCGCCCTCTGTGCGGCTTTAGCCGCCTCTTGCTCTACCGCCCATTCGGCCTTGGCAGCTTCAAATTCCGCCCACATAGGTGTGAGGTCGCGAGCGGCGATGAACTCGGCACGGCGGGATGCCATCGCTTCCCTACCATTCTATGTGCGGTCGTGGGCGGCGAGGAAGTCGGCACGGCGGGATGCCATTGCTTCCTTACCGGTTAGTGTGCGGCTTGGTGGCATGAACGATGCTTAGTGACAGCTCTGGGGTGGAGTGGCCGGACAACCGTAAACTGCATTGGTTTGTCAAGAGCTCAAGGACAGAAGACGAAGGAAATTTGGATTCCCCTTCAATCCCGGTCATTTATTATCGAGTAAAATGCATTAGAGGTCATCGAACTTGTCTTGATAGCTCACTTTGATCATTGTATACGAGATATGGTGATTATACGGTCACTGGCTCAGCGTATAGCTTCGTATTTGCTAGTTGACCAGTCAAACAGTCCGCATGCACCTCATCAGCTTGATTTCTTTATCTATCTATCTATGAGGGCCTACATGTCAGTGGAAAAAGAAATAAAAACCAAAATTATGCGTATGTGTGGAATCAAACCATGGACTCGTCGCTGCAACACACACCCGTCAGCCAAATGAAAATGAAATACTTTGCGTTAAATGCACAAACAAATTTTTTTATATTATACGTGATGCACACATTAGCGCACACCGTCCATAGAGGCAAGTAGCGTGTACGCATGCAGACAGCCAGACACTCACGCTCACGCTGTCAAACCATGCTAATGCATGCATGTCGCCCTCTCAATCAAAGTCTTTCTCATGGCGCAACGCAAACGGTGAGCCCATCACCTGCGCGACGTTTGCTGGTGGCCTTCGCGAACACCGAGCATGTATTCACTGGCTCAACACCAACGGTCATACTCGTGACAAGGCGCCTTGCATGTATATCGTCCATCAGAACGACAAGCTATAAAACAGCTTAGCTAGAGAGGGTACTATGATACGGAGTATGTACTATCGTGAGCAACCGATCATAGTGCCTCTGCACACGAGTGTGTGTCTGATCGATTCATCCATTCTTCGTAAGTTATGCATGGTTGTGTGGTGTCTAATGGTGGTCGTCGAAGGCTAGCTGGCGACAAAAGCGGTTGCATGGACGCGTGGTTGTCAATATGTGCCGCATACGCTTTAAAGGCTCGTCATCCATGAGTTCATATTTTACCACCACGCAGCGTCTGACCGCCCTGGCCTACCGAAACCCCTTCCATCGCTAGCGCACGCTTCCTGCCTGAAACGGTCACCGTCTCTCCAGAACGTCAATGCCGCATTCACTGGACTTAACTGTAGGTGCAGTTGGTGTGTCACTGACATGCGGGCCAGATGCCCGTTGGGCCCACATGTTAGTGATCCAACGCACCTGTGGTTAAGTCACCGAAGCAGCGTCCGCATTCACGCCCGACGCGACCTCTCACTGGCACCGGCATTGCAGCAGCGTGACATCCGAGAGAGCGCCACCTGTGCGGCATCCCGGTGCAAGCGACTGTTCCGCGTTAACGACACCATGAGCATCCTTCCGTCCACCGCCCACATTAATGACACGCGGCTGCCAACGAACCTACTTCGGCGCCAGCCGTCCATCCGTCTGCCGCGGCTCATTGCCATTCGCCCACTATATTAACTTGAGCCCCAGTTACCAGCCATAGCCAAAGACCCACACCCATTCTCCTCCGGTCCCTTCCTTCTGTCGGCACCAGTCCAACCATGGCCTCCTGGTGCTCCAAAGCTCTCTTGGACGTACTGTTGCAGGAGCAGACGAAGGACATCGGCGGCTCTGCTCTGGGCGCGCTCCAAAGCTCTCTTGGATGTACTGTCGCAGGAGCAGACGAAGGTGATTGCTGGCTCCCCCCCGGCCGCCCTCTGCCACCACGACCATGAAGCCGACGCGCGTGCGTGGGCGTAGCCGGCAGTGAGGAAGAGTAGTACACGGTAGGTCGCCGCCGCTTTGGTCCCAGGAAGGCCACCGCTCCTCCACTCAGTCGACGCCAAGCTTGGTGGGATAAACATCAGCGGCCGATTAGCCGCTTGACGGCGACGTGGAGGCGGAAATCTTCAGAACCTTGTGCTCCAGAGGAGGAGGTTATCGAGGCGGATGAGGAGGAGGCAAAGGCAATGACCGACTTTCTCGGGTTCATGGCCGGACATGGTGGTCGAGCACCCGCGATCGTTTAGATTAGGTTTACAGTAGGTTTTAGTATGGTTTGTGCAAAATATGTAATTAATTTCGTCGAGTTTATAGGAAAAGTTTTCGAAATGTAATGAATTTCATCTGATTAATTTGAAATTTGCTTTGTTTGCACGAATTTCGTCCAGTTCGTTCATATAGTTGTCGAAAGGTATGCGGGCAGGATTGGATGGCATCGATCAGTGTCCTTGGGCAGATGCCGGTGTAAATTTGAGGGCCAGTGCTGGAGATGCCCTAACTATCATGCTATAAACGCTAATAGTGCTCCATTATTTCTCAGGGAACAGTTATCCCTCGATCAAAATCAGATCCGCCGTGTTTCGCACTCCTCCCACGTAAGAGTGTAGACTCTTTCTTACATAAAAATGGAGCAAGTGGACGGCTCTGTAGCACGTCATATCACTCAAACTAGCCCACCTAACCCGCGGGAAAGCACCGCCCTCATCATTTTGTTCTGGATTTCTATGATCGAGCGCAGGAAACAAGAAATCAAGCCTCAATGCAGCGGTGTGAGCCTGTGCTCCTCTCCTTTCCACCAATGAGCCCGTGTCTTGTTTCCTTCTTTCACATGCAAGCATTAAATACCAGTAGTTAGTTTACAACCCATCTATTATATGTCTGGTTGTAATGAGGAGTATCATATGCTAGTATCATGCCTATGATACTAGTATATGATACTACCTCCATAATGCATAGTATCATAAGTTAGTATCTTAGGTGATCTTATTAATTGCCATGCATGACACAAAGTAGTACAACATTTAATATGATACCACACCCTCTTTTTCCTCATTTAATTGTGTGCCACATCATCCAAAAAGTCTAGTTGGCATGCATGATACTCCCTCCGATCCAATTTAGTCTGCGCATAGCTTTTTCACAAAAAATCTGGAATGCTCTGCGCGTTCTATTCAGCCACCCATTGTTTCTAGGAATACCCCTTCACCTCGCTTCAGTTCCTTTCTCTCGCATTGATTAAGCCAGCTAGCTCGCCTCCTTTTCCTTGCTAGTAGTACAGTACGCCAGCACGCACGCGTCCTCCTCCTATCTCTTCGACCGTAAACTACTTGGTTTGCCGAATCACCTGCACCGTCGAGGTCGCTGCCCATGGATGTAGGCAAGTTCAATTCGATGCCACCGCATCCTCGTCCAGCCAGGCCAAGTCGTCCTCGCCCAGGCCCTGTGCGTGTGGCGCACCTCTTCCATGGCCTCGTCCTACACCGATCGGGTGCTCTGGGTTCCTTTGGATCGTCCTAGGACGAGCTCTCCCGCGGCCGGTGAGGCCCAATCTAACACGACCTTGGCCACTTCCATCGAGGCCATGACCAGCGACACCGGCGTCCATGCTGTTAGAACTGCCACCTGCCGCGTCGGCGTGGAAGCAGTTCATGCGTACGGTGAGCTCGCGTACAGAGCCACCGCGCATGCTGAGCTCGCGTCCAGAGCCGCCACGTACAGTGGGCTCATGTCCAGAGCTGCAGCGTACCGTGCTCCCACAGTGGCCGACGCCACGTACAGCAAGCTCACGTCCAGAGCTGCCGCACATGGAACTCCCACGGCCACGCCCGGTCAGGCCTAGGCAGCTGCGACCGCGCGCACTGTTCTCACGGCCACCGCCGACGTCGCATGACTCCCGCTTCCGCCTGGGCCGTATGCGTCGTGCACATGGTCAGCATGGCTCAGACCACTGCTTCCACTTCTGCCTAGGGCGTCGTTGCTGTGCACGCCGCGGTTGTTGCCATGGACATGCTCGCAGCTGCGTCTTCTGAAATTTAAACCTGGACAACAGATCAACAAGAGAAGAGAAAAATGGCATAAGATCAAAGGGACAAAATCGATTCTTACCGTCATCACTCTCCTCGGACACATACACGTAATGCATGTCTTCAGCAATGCCATCATAGTGTTCTTCAAGCTCGTTCAAGACATGGCGGTGTTGAGGTCGAGGTGATCCTTTGCATGTTCGTGGCGATGCAGAGAAGTGCATACGGACTAAGCAGATGTGTGCAGGTTGGTCTCTCCATGGAGCTCGATTTATAGACATGTTTTTTGGTTTTGGAGGGAACTGCAAATCCATGGCGCTGGCGGCCGGTAAGCTAACTTTCGAAGCAAATTTTGGAGGCCACTTCATGGCGCTCTGCTTGTTTAGGAGGGAAATGAAATTGTTGGCGCTCTATTGATTTAGGAGGGAGCTGGAATTGTTCGTGCTATACAGTTTGATCGAAGAAAAAATATCCGGAAGATCTCATCTCTTTTGGAGAGAAGCTTGCTATCTCCACGCGAGCTTCTCATAGGCCAGTGTGTGTGAGAGAGACAACCATGCAGCATGTAGAGAGAGGAGAACACGGGCGGACAACCAATGGGTTGCATGGGGCATTTATAGCTGCTAGCTCCTCCCGTCCATGCCCGTAGGAGTATTTCTGTCCAGAAAGCATGCAGTGAGCCCCTGCCTTGGTATCCGGGTCTGCTCTTATGCGCAGAGTAAAAAGAATCGGAGGGAGTACCGCTTATGATACTTCCATTACGACCAGCCTACTAGTTGGCTATTATGAAGGCTTCAAGTGACATGGCAGTGGTATATAGCTAGCAGCAGGCTTTCTTATTAACCATGCTCTAAGTTGGCCGAACGAAGGAACCATCACGACTTCATTGAATTCCGCTTCTTGAAGAAAACTTACTGTACCCGCAGTACTGCTACCACACGCGAAGACTGGACAGCACTGTACCACGTCATATCACTGAAACCCACTAGGCCAAACTAGCCCGCCTAGGATTTGTACTCCCTCCGTTTCAAAGTTAGCAGTACAAAGTTGAGGCATCTATTTTGGAACGGAGGGAGTACGTCTCTGTACTGCTATGATTTTGTGTTCTACGTCTTTGTACTTTTGGGACGATTTTCCTACCCTATGAACCAAATGAGGCCTGAATGTATCTGTGTCGACTATTGTCTGATCGATCGCTAAGCCTACAATTTTAGGAGCTTGGGCTATTGGCCGATCGATGATGGATCAGTATAAGCGTACCACGAGCTCATCAACCCCAACGTTTCTCTTTGGTGAGTGTTTCGCAAGTACTATAGCTCGCACAGTAGCTAGCCTACTAACACCAAGAATCATCAAACAAGCCCTGCTGATATGATAAACAGTTCAAACTTACATCTAAGCATGCCATATATTACATCAAAAGCTGGTGAGGATACATCTGTTTCCACAACTCAGAGAGGGTTCACATGATTCACTATCAAACAAAAGTAGCAAGTACCGCCCACACAAGACAGTGCACTAGCCCTAAGATGGTTTGATAACACGCATCGTTCTGGTAATTAAACACAATGCAAACTACCCTGAAGGATTAGCGCGACCAACTATTTCTTGTCATCGATCTCTCGGGCAATGAGCACAACACGGACAGCGGCATGGGAATAGATCTCTGGGGCGATGTCCACGGCGACATTGGAATCGATCTCTGGGGTGATGTCCACAGGATGGACCGTGACATCGAAAATGATCTCTGGGGCGTTGTCCACAGGACGGGCCACGACATCGGAATCATCAAGGATGACCATCGGCACCTGCACAACCGTAACATATTAGCAAGCACAATGCAAATAATCAAAGACCACAACTATGATAAGCCATTATTTTTTACCTTGTGCAGCTCACCAGGGGATCCCATCCCTCTGGGGGCCATCTCCTCGTCCTCGATGGAGCCATCATCTTGCCTGGGGAATACTGCTTCTCAACGGTGACTATCTCCTCAAATTCGGCCTTTAGCCTCGCATAGGTGGCCATTAGAGTTTCTGGGGTAGGCACGGTGGGGCCCTTGCTGTTCTTCCAACTTTCTTTGAGGAGTTCGTCCACCAACGTCGTCAACTCTTTGGTCAGTGCTTGTTTCTTGGAGTTCTTCGTCTCCATGGGTTGGCCCGCCAACATGGTCAACTCGTTCGTCGGTGCTCGCTTCCTGGAGAGTGTTGTCTCCAGTGGGTTGTCCGCTGCCAACTCTTTGCCTAGTGCTCCAGGATCCATCAATGAACTGACAAACAAAAAGCAATCGAAAGGAAACCACAATTTCAATGAAAACGGGAAAAGAATAGGCTGTGAGAATTGGCCGGTGCTTCGCAAAAAGAAGATTCTTGGAATGAAAATATAGTAGCATCACTGATTCGCCCACCTTTCCTTCGTCGGTACAGAAGAAAAATGACAGAAGTGAGTAGCCTGGAGTGAGGTTTTCTTCAAGAAAGGGGTGAAAGGGCTTCAACGAGCGTTCCAGTGAAATGATGGTTGCTTCGTCCAGTCCAACTTTGAGGCCACTTTACCACAGCTGGTAAAGGTGTGGGTTTTGTGATATGATGAGTCATGACGGCCACACTGGGGTGACCGGTGAGTCTCGACTATAGCACCTCGCTGTGATTTGGTGGATGGCACGCGGGCCCGGATGCTTTGTGATATGCTTTGATGCTTTGATGTTTGGTCGGGTGTATGAAGGGTGCATGAGTCCACACTAGCTTAACACAAATACACTAGGAGCATGCATGAAGAGGGGTGCTGGGATGAGCATGCACGAAGAGGGAACAACTATGCTGAGATGAGAATGCAACCAAACACACTATGGCGAGCGTTCGCAACTGCCACGTTCGGGTTGCGCTTGGCTCTTCGCTTCTTCGAGAAGACGAACAATGATGTTACTACTACTTCTACAATATCGAATCCACTGCTGCATGTCCGTCCACCGCGTGCGGGAGGGATAGCTTGTTGTATACTCTATATTTGTTGCAACCTCTAACATATACCCCACCACAAATTAAAATATATATTCCTGTCTTGACCAGATGAAAGTGCAAACTACAATCACCAGGATGACAGGTAGGGCCAGAAGATTATTTTAATAAAAAAAGCATGGAGCCGACCCCCAACGATTTTAAGCTTACAGGCACGGTACACGCTATCCTAGACTACTCTACATATGAAACTGCCACACGAGCGTCCGGGCTGCGCTTGGGAAGTCGAAGAATGATGGAGTACTACTGCAGTGGAGGAGTACTACAGTATGCTTCTGGCCATCTGACACTGATTGAACTGCTGCATGTCCACCGCGTGCGGGAGGGAGAGCGTGTAGCGAACGAAAGCTTCTCCTAGTCCTGCCAGCCACCACACTCATGGGCGAGGGAGGGACGCAGCTTCATTGACTTAATGCTCCTGCCTTTGCGTGTATGACAGGTGGGCCCAACAGGTGGGTGGCCCACCTGTCATGCAGCCAAAGGCAGGTGCGCGAGGGAGAGGGCGTTGTAGTAATCAAACTTCTCGGTCTCGTACAAGTTGACGCGACCATCAAAGCGCTGTACTCGATATATTTCAATAATTTGCGTTTACCGATGCATTAATTACAACACATGCATGCATGCCATGACTCTCCTTTTGATACTTGCATGTGGTTATTTAATGCACCTTGCCAAATTTTGACTATAAATTTAACTAACCAAATGTTCATGCATGTCACAAAAAAATACATTATTGAAAACTATGTTCAAATACGAATCAAACGATATAATTTTTGTTAACATGCACTAACATTTTGTTAGTTAAATCTTTGGTCAAAATTTAGCTCCAATTACAAAGGGGCCCAATAAATATTGTACTCTCACATTTTGTTTTGAGGATACTCCCACATAGAAAATATAAATAATAATGCATGTTGGGGCAGCCCACATTTTCGATAATTTTAGCCATGGGCTTGTTCAAAAAATTTACGAGGGGTGGCTATTCATTTAATGGAGGGTCTTGTACCTGGCTTATAAAATGCGACCTGGCACACCGTAACACCACTTGGAATAAGCGGGTAGCTATCTCAAAAAACAATCAACAACTCAAAAAAAATGGTGACCTGGCACATACACAATTTTAAACGATTGTTTTGATGGAGTGAAAAAGGAAAACTACCCCACTACGTATATATAGGCCGGAGCCTCCGCGCTTGCTTGCTAGGGTTGCTCTATTCACACACTTTCATCCTCTCCAGATCAAAACAAGATAGCTGTGGTAACACTGTCTTTCTCCCTTAAAAAAACACTGTCTTTCTATCCTCACCGCTGGTTAAAGATCCGGACGTATCCCCCTTCGCCGGTGAAGGTGTCGGTGTACAAAAGTAGGGGCTCTCCTTTTGACCCCTTTACTTGTGCATGGGAAGTCAGAGCCGTCTACCACGGCCACACTCAGCAGGGCAGAGGAGAGAAGCCGGAGAGAAGCCGAAGCACAAGACAACATCAAGATTAGAGACACGGGAAGCAAAGGGGCGAGGTGGACTCCCCGAGCAAGATCCTTGCTGGGGTGGCCTCCGCGGCCCCGCCAAGAGCCTTGCCGGCGCAACTTGCCCAAACACCAGCAGAGCGAGCCACCCTTGAGCCCAAAGGTTCCAAATGCCGCCAACAACTGTACTGGAACTAGGGCTCGGGAGGCACCTCTGCGGTGGCATGCAGATCTTTGTCAAGATCATAAACATATGAGATCAGATGAGGACCAGAAGACGGCGACTCTCGGCTGGATCCTAGCCAAGGAAATCGACAAGACCCCCGGCAAGACCCTTGCCGGGTACGACTGCAACGCCACGGCAAGACCCTTGCCGGCCCCCCCGCAAGGCCCTTGCCGAGGGCGTCGGTAGGGAAACATCCAGGCCCGCGCCTGCCAAGACTCCACCGCTGTCCCCAAGCAGCTGCTAGCTCAACCAGCTGGCAGGCACCTGCGTGGCGACGGGCGGCTTCCGAGCCAACTCAGCAAGCACCTACGTGGTGGCATGAAGATCTTCGTGAAGACCCTACCACCGCGCCACCTCAGCTGCCTGCCTGCTTACATGGCGCCACATGCATCACTGGCCTGGGCCCGTGTCAAAGCAAGGCGAGGCGGCGACGGACGGGACGGGCCTCGTTCCCCATCCTCGATAAAGCTAAGGGACACATAAGCAATGCATTAAATGTGTCTTGTCCTGTAATACGGGCGGTAAGCTCGCAGCACTGTAGGCCTTTCCATGTCCTGTGTGCCACTCTGGTAACCCCTTTCGACTATAAAAGGAGGCCCATGGCATACTGGAGAGGGATTCGGCTCCTTTGAACTAGCAGCCACCATAGCTAGTTCGAGAGCTCAAGAACTCTCTCAAATACACACCAAAGCAAGACTAGGGTATTACGCAGCTTTGTGGCCCGAACCTGGGTAAATGATTATGTGTTGACTGTTAATCCTGCTCTTCTCACAACCCCGCGCCCCGCAACCACAGTAGGGATTCCTGTGATCCCATAGGTGTCGTTTCCACCGACAACTTTGGCGCGCCAGGTAGGGGGCGCAATTGTGAGAATCTGGATTAGCAACTAGCTTAGCAGTTCCTCCTGGCCATGGTTTCTAAGGAAGAAGACGGCCAAGAGGATGGCGCCGCCTGCAAGCACGAAGGGCGCCAGTTCGGCGACAAGAAAGCTAAGTCATGCCGAACTTTAAATATTTCCTTTTTATTTAAGGTTATTCCCCTCGGAGATCTTGTTCTTTTCATGGAAAACCTACACGCAAAGGGGCCCTCCCGCGATTGGCAATGCCTTTGTTCTGTTTGGAGTCTGCTCAACAGCTCAAGCGGCCGCGTCGAGAGTGGCAGGGTAGCCTTCCGCAATTGGCAACGCTCTCGATTCTGACTCGAGTCAAGCTCGACAGTTCGAGCGGCCGCGTTAAGGGCGGTAAGGTGGTTCGCCCGGCAGCAAGCACACCCAGCAGGCCATTGGGGATCCGTCCTCAAGACGCCGCCCTGGGTTTACGGGCCGGCAAGCCTACCCGATAAACGTAGCGTGGACATACAAAGAGAGGTTGAACAGGAAAATAACATGGATCATATCAAAAGTACTGCAGAGTGATATTACATCAATTGCCGCGGGGGTTCTAACTAAAGATAGAAATTGTCTTGGTCATGAACCTGCAGCGACGATAAGAAACGGGGTGCCTAATCCCGGCGCTGGCCCTCCACCCTCCGAATTCCGTTGATACCGCTGATGACGGGCTTGATACGCTCCTTGAGCGGCGTGAGGTTAGCATCCTCTGGCAAGCTCTCCAGTGCGGCGTCGAAGTCGATGTCGGGATACCAGTACGCCACCTTGGTGAGGACCTTGGTCATGGCACCCCGGCAAAGCTTCTGGGACTCATCGGCCAGGGAGGCCTCCCGGTTGGAGTGAAGCTGCTCCAGGGCTCCGAGGACGCCCTCGAAGAACAAGGTCAGCTTGGCGTTGGGAGTCCCGCTGCGCTCCGGGGCATACCTCACATTTGGCATCCCCATGGTAGCCAACTCCGTGGTGATCTTGCCGGAGACGTTCTTGAGGCGCCCGATCGAGCGATTCTCGCCCTCCACAAAGTCTTCGTGGTTGGCGGTCTCATTCTTCCGCAGATGCTTCTCGGTCACCAGCTCCTTGGCCAGGGTCCCCTTCCGGGCCTTGGCCTCCGAGAGCATCCCCTCAAGGCCTTCCAGCTTCAGCTTCAGGTCCCTGATGGAGTTGTTGGCCGTAGAGAGCAGCCCGGCCTTGCCGAGGCCGGGGCCTGCGCGTCAGCCATGGCGCCCTTGGCCGCGTCCCTCTCCCCTGTCAGCTCCAGGGCCTGCTTCTTTAGCTCGTCTCGCGCCACCTCCAGCTCCTTCACCTTGCCGGCGTGAACCAGAGCCTGGGCATTGAGTGCCTCCCTGTGCCTCTGCTCCAGCTCTAGGGTCCGCTGCACAATGAGTTTCTCCACCTCCTTGTCCTTAGCGCGGAGTTTGGCATCGACGTCCGCCTCGCGTTTGGCGAGGTCCTCCTCCTGGGAGTTGAGCGTGGCCTGGTGCTGGGTCAAGCAGCCTCGGCTACGGCGGCCAAGTTCCCCGCCGTCTCTTGGGCCTTCTCGATGTCGGCCCGCTGCATGGTGAGCTCCACCTCGCGCTGGGCTAGCTTGCCCTGGGCGGCCTTCGGCTCTTCACAAGCTTGGCGGAACCAAGTCTGCATCTCGGTGACGTGCACCTTGAGGTCCGCCTCCGCCTTGTCCACCGTTGCCATCCTGGATTTGGCCTTGTCCAGGCGAGCGCGGTGGAGCGCCTGGAGCTTTCGAAAATTGGCGCCCATGGCCTGGAGAAGCCGCTCCTCCTAAGAACCATCGCCACCGGTGCTCGGTTCGTCAACAACCTCGAGCCCGGCGGCAGCAAGCACCTCCTCGTCGAACACCTCTCCCTCGGCGGGCGCCCTGGAGCTCGACGACTCAGGGAGATGGACGAAAAGGTCATCGCTCACCCTCAGATACCTGCCGCAGCTGGCGGCAGCGGAGGAGGAAGGTTGATCATCAGTAGCCTTGCCGGCCTCCTCGGCAGTAGCCTTGCCGGGCTCCCCGGCAGGCCCCTTGGCGGCATCCTCACCAGCGCCCTTGGCGGCCTCCTCGGCGGCGATCTTCTCGACCTTCGTCTCGGCGGCCTTGGCGACATCCTCGATGACGGCGTCTATGTCCTCCTAGTCCACCGACGGACGATCTGGATACCAAGAAGGGGATGAGGGAAAGCAAAGACCAAGAGTTAGGAAAGAAAAGAAAAAGAACAGGGACGAAAGGCGAACGACTTACTACTGTCGGGCTGGGAAGCAAAGGTCCTCTTCCCGCCAACATTTGGCGCCAAGACGAAACCACCAGCGCCGGGGTTCTCCTCCTCCTCCTCCGCGTGCATGGGCTCGGTGCTTGGCGCCCTTGTCGGGGACGCCCCTCGGGGCGGCGTGGTCGACGGGGTGGCGTGTTGGGGGTAGCCCCCAGTGGCTCCTCCTGCTGCTGCCCTCCTCCTGCAACCATGACAAGGTCAGCTCCAAGGGATCATACCCCCAACGCACATCGACGAGGGGTGAGTGATGAACTTACGCTGGGGGTTGTGCTGGGGGCTGTTGTCCAGGCTGCTCAACACCACCAGCGGTGTACCGGAAGCGCCTGCCGGGGGCTGGCCGCCGTCGAAGCCCTGGCCCTCTTTACCCTCCGGGCCAGCGTCTCCGTATCCCTGCAAAGATGAAAACAAATCAAGATAGCCAGCACAGTCTGAGGAGACGGAGATGACCAAAGGGAGCAAGATACTTACTCATCCTCCACCCCCACTTCTGTTGCCTTCCTCTTTCGCCTTGGGCTGAGGGACTCGAAGTCAAAAGCAACCTCCGTGTCATTGTCTGCGGGAGGAGGGGAAGCAGATGGAGTCCGAGGACGCTTGGACGAAGAAGAGGCAGTCGCCTTCTTCTTCGCCACCGCAGCCTTCACCACCTTCTTCGCCGCCGCGGCCCTCGTCTGATGCGCGGACTCCTCCGGAGCCTTTGGCCGCTGCATGGCCTTTCCGGGCTAGACCGGCTCGCCAAAGCCCGCCTGGCACAAGACACGTCTCCTTCCTGCGGCCGGCGGGTCAATAGGCCCGTCCTCCTCCTCGACCGATTCACCGGCCACGTCTTCAATGAGAGGGGCCCCCGTGTCGGCGCCGCTAGCCTCCCGAGCGGATTCCGCCCACTGGGCGAGCTCCTTCTCCTCTGCGGCCACCGCGGCCTTGTCCTCCACGCCGGCGGCGCTGCCGGCCTTCCTGGCGAGCTACGCCTCCACCGCCCTGGCGGCAATAAAATCCAGCTCCGCTTGAGTGGTGTCCCGGATGAGCAGCGGCTCGTCGGTGACGTACCCCTCATGCAAGGTGTTGAAGAACTCCTGCACTTGAATTGCCTCCAGCTCGACCCAGATCGGGTCAAGGCCATGTGCGTTGAAGTTCGGCATCACGGCGATGACGTCGGTCCGGCCAGACTTGTTGCTTAGCGAGACCACTCCTGCCGGCAACTTGAACAAGGGCCCCTTGGCGTCCTTGCCGGCCTTCGTGGCGACCCTCGCGGCCTTGCCGGACCGCTCGACCTCGCCATCGCGGTTCACATCGAGATGAAAGAGCCGCTGGCAGAAGTGGGCATGCCCCATCACCGTGAAGTTGTGGTCGAGGCCGTGTCGAAGCCTCATGATGTCGGCGACGTTCGTAAAAAGCCAGGCCGGCCTCCCCTTGTTGTGCAACGGAGCGATTTGGCGGCGGATGAAATCCGCCCCGATCATCTCAAGGGTGAGCCCGACCTCGGTGAGGCGAAGAATCCTGGTGGTGGCGACCGTGACCTTCGCATCGTCAGCATCAACATTGCTCCAGTCGCTCCACCGAACCGGCGGCGCCTGGCGAACCCTGCAGACATCTTGTGGATCATCCTCCTCAATCCAGCACCACCGGCCCCGCCACTCTTCCCACCTCTCCTTTTGAGTGCCCTCCGGGTAAGCCCCCTTGGACCTTGGGATCCAGGCGACGCAACCAAAAATGGCACCCCCCGTTTGGATCCGAGGGAAGAAGTAGTGGCACCCCCCGTTTTGCACCCCCCGTTTGTACAGCCCATCTTCATCAACAAGGCATTCAAGACCCTCGCGAGGGGCCAAGCCTCGCGAGGCGGACGACTCAAGACCTCCTCAGGAGCTACCCCTCCAGCTAGGCTCGCAAGGAGCAAAGATATCAAGGCGGGGCAAACCTCGCGAGGCTCAAGTGACGTGAGCCATGACGATCGACACCAGGCGGGCGCTAGGTGGGCGCCAGCGCGCGCAGCTTCCTCGTTTCCTCTTTGGTGCTAAGGAGGCAAGTGCAGGCGCAGAGTACCGAGGCATCAGGCAAAGGTTTCCATATCGGTGCAACGAGACCAAGACCAGAAGGACGGCAAGACGGAGGTCACCATGGAGCCCAAGACGGCGTCACCACCAGGGCCTTTTGCAGTCGAAGACCGCTTTTGTTAGGATAGCTTGTACTAGCTGCCCCCTTTCAAATTGCCCGCCGTTGTTGGCTCCCTTCCCGCTCAATATTTGGGAAGATGACCAGGGCCTCTATAAATAGGTCTAGCCACCACCGTAGAGGCATCTCATCTCGGACTAGATCCACTCCATCCTCACACACACAAGTTCGCCAAGCACAAGAACACCTCAACCTCAGGAGGTTGTTCTTCGCCTTGTACTGTTCATCATCAGCCCAAGAGGCAATCCACCACCGCCACACTGGAGTAGGGTATTGCACCACAATGGTGGCCCGAACCAGTATAAATTCTTTTTGTGTTGTGAGTTCGTCGAGTTCGTCCGCGAGATCTTAGCGAGCTAGGGCGTAGATCGGTAGGAGGGAAAGAACTTCGTGCGCACCCCAGAGTTCGAACGTTAAGGGTTTTGCCGGAACCCGTGATCCGACATTTGGCGCGCCAGGTAGGGGTGCGCCGGAGCCTCTTCCCCGCTAATCGGTCCGCCGACGCTCCACGTCCCGATGTCCGGCAACCCAAGGCCAGACTCCGACCGCTGGGCAGCTTGGCCAGCCCGAGCGGTGTCACCTGCCCAAGAAGACCTCGACCCCGTGCTCCAGGGGGCACAAGTGCCGTCCAACGCTGCGGGGTGCGGGCGGCGCGGCCAGGCGTCGTCCACCCTCACTCCACGACAAGTACGAGCCGTTGCAAGGGCAGCAAGCCACGCCGCAGCAACGGCGCCGCACTCACGGCGGGAGCAGGCGAACATGCGGGCAGCGCTCACGGTGGCGCGAGAGCTGCTGCGGTGCCGGTTGATGGAGAGCGGCCGGGATGCACTGCTGGAACGCGTTGCCAAGCTGCTGGATGCGGCGTCATCGGGAGCACCACCTTTCTGCTATCAGCTTCCTCCTCAGGCCACTGCGGGGCCCCACAGCGGGCCTCGCCGCAACCACGCGCCATCGGGCGTGCCTGGGGGCTTCGTCAACCCCAGCACGGCCGGCGGCGGCGGGGGCTCCACCGCCCCCATGCCGCCCACGACAAGCATGGGCACAAGCGTCGCCTCCCATGGTCCCAGCGAGATGCCACGCTACCATACTCACGACGCCGCACTGGGCCAGGCGACATGGAGCGTGGGGCACTACGGCGAGGTGTTCGGGGTAACAGCCCTGGAGGCCTACGTGCCCCGCATGATGGACCAGGAGTACGCACCGGAGGACGACCCTGGCTCGTTCCTCGGAGAAGATTGGGAAGAAGGACGCTAGAAGTGGAAGCCTTCCAGCAACCGATGGGGAACCGCAACGATCGCGCCAGCAACAACAACTACAGGGTACCACTAATCTCTCAGGAGCAGGCTTACGCTAACCATGGACTGCAAGTGAATCAGGTTATAGCGTCGGTCGACGACCCTGGCGCAGTAGCACCCCTTCCGCCGGGGGAAACACGCTGGGGGTCACGAGGAGGGGGCCGGGAGCAAGGCCCCTCCCCACTTCGCGTGAAGCCAGGCAACGCCCAGAGGTAGGCCCTCTGCCGGGGAGGTGCCGGCGAGCCTTCCCCTGGCAGAGGAGCCGTGGTCGCCGAGGGAACCGCTGGCATCCCCTTTCCCCCCTTTGTGTCGTCCAGGTTGCCGGTCGGCTCAAAGGTTGTCGAGGGTGGCTCAAGGCGGGGCCCTCGTTTGGCGATATGAAGCAAGGCCGGTTCCTGTGAAAGAAGGCCCAATGCCTGTGAAGCTCGCCGCCTGTGACACTCTCACGAAATAATGAGTTGGGGCTGTACACGCCCCGGAGTCTCAGGGGTGCCGGCCTCAGGCCCTGGGGCTCCCTCCCATGTTCTAGTGGCAGCACTTAGCTCCGCGCTGGTGAGAAGACTTGAAGACCAGAAGACTAGACTAGGCGCCGGACGCAGCCATTTGCTTTGGATCTCTCTTTCTGTAGCCTTGCTTTCTGAATCTGGATTTAAGTTGAAGTCGAGTTTTTATCGATGCGCGCGGGGGGTGCCTTTTCTCGTTCGAGCAATTTCTTGCTTTCTGGATTTCGTTCTGCCTGGGACTCATGTTGTCGGGACCCCGATTCTAAGTCACACCGATCTAGCATGTAACACCTCATATCACTTTGCGGCCTCACGCACAGTATTCCCACGAGTGTCGCCTTACCATGGCCCGGGACCGTTTGCGCCTTTTGGCTCGCGTATATGATAGTGTGGCTAGCATCCATATGACAGAGAACTCGGGCCGACATGACTAGTCGTGAACCCAAAGTGGCACTAACTTACGGGGACAGGCATACATGAAACAACATCGAGCATGTCGGTCAGCAGCGTGTGAATCCGGGCTGTACACTGGGCTAACAGGACTCCGGGAACCCGGGCTGTACCAGGCTAGGCAGGACTCCGGATGTCACCGCGTGACATTTCCCCGAAGGGACAGACACAGGAACAAAGTGAATCACATGCCGGCCAGTCTAAGTGTTCCGGAGCAGTAGTGCTGGGCTAGCAGGACTCCGGTAAACCAGGCTGTACCGGACTACCATGGCTCGGTGGAAGCACTAGACTACATTTCCCCAGAAGAGAGGCTACCAAGGATAGACAACTAGGTTGTCGGATCCCACACATAGCAATACACGTTACACGTACGCATAACATGCAAGTATGTGCTGTACAACATGGCATGACAACATAACGCAAAATCATATAGATAAAAGGCCCAGAAGAGCCACATAGCATAAGTACAAACAGGGGTCACATGACCCATCATTCAGAGCATACAAGCAACGGAAGCATTACATGTCTGAGTACAGACAACTACAAAAGAAAAGGGGGAGAAGCCTGACTATCTACAAGCCCCTCCCAAGGGTACAAGATCGTAGCTGAGGTACAAGCTACTCCTCGATGTCCAAGCGGAACTACTAGTAAGACTGAAGTCTCCGCTGCAAAAACATAAATAAAGCAACATGAGTACAAAGGTACTCAGCAAGACTTACATCAGATCCTATCATACATGCACTAGTATCAAGAAGGTAGTGTGGGGTTCAGTTCCAGCAAGCCAGCTTTGACTCAGTGGCTATCCTGTTCTACGACTACGAGAAACTTCTTTGAGGTAAGAAGGCGCACACGAGTCCACTAATCACCATCTCAATACACCACTATGGATTCATTCCCGTCTCACTACGAGAAGCCATCCATAGCACTCACACTTATCTTGAGCATTTTAGAGTATCCACTTCAAGTTGTCTATGTACCACGTAAGCATCCAAGAAGTCCATCACCGAGGACACGGCTATCCAAATAGATCATGATAACCCTGCAGGGGTGTACTGCTTCACACACGCTCTCGCCACTTACTGCCATGTACACGTCATGTACCTCGGCAACCTTCAAGCGGAAGCCTGGCGAGGGTGTCGGCCACGACCTGCCTAACCACACAAGACTCTAGTCCAGGTTTATCGCCTATTCGGGTTCCATCCGCAAGGAGATCCGGCCGAGGTTTCGCTCACGGCCCCAAACGATGTGTGCAGGGTTCCCGAGCCCACCATCCGGGTGCCACTCGGTACACCAGGCAGCGTGTGCCTAGTCTGTCCCAAGCCCACCCTGTCGGGTGCCACTCGATAGAAAAATAGCACTACCTACAAACACCAGAAACTATTTGCAACTCCTGGACAGAGATCAAGGCAGTTAATAAGTCGAGAGAGCTTGGAGCGCCCGGAGCCCAATGTGTGGTAGTAGCTAGTCATTGGACAACTTACACAGAACTCGGTTCTTAAGGACGGTCCCAATGAGACAACCCACCATGTACTCCTACATGGCCTGTCACCGGTACCTTTACCAAATCGTGTTCACACGCTTAACTCTCGGCACCAGAACATATCGTAACACTCCAATTCATTCCCAATGAACCAGACCTGACACAACTCTAAGCAATAGCAGGCATGGCATGGTAGGAACACAACATGGCTCAATCAACTCCTACACATGCTAGTGGGTTTCAACTATTTACTGTGGCAATGACAGGTCATGCAGAGGAATGGGTTCAACTACCGCAGCATAAAGTAGCAGTTGAATCATTGTTGTCCTAATGCATAAAAGAGAGCAGGAGCGAGAGAGTAGGATTGTATCGGAATGAACAAAGGGGGTTTGCTTGCCTGGTAGATCAACAGGGTGGCACTGCTCCTCAGACAGGTACTCTGGAACACTCTCCGGAGCAGGACCTATCGAGAAGGAACGGTGTCGACAATCAAAACACAATCATATGCAACAATATGATGCATGAATATGGCATGAATATGTGGTGTGTTTTGAGCCCATGCATTTAGCATTCAACTTGGAAGAGATCCATTTGAACCGAAGGTTCAAATGCAACTCTAATATAAGTCCCTTTAAATGCCATAAGTGTGTTTTCATATATACAGCATGTATAGGTTGGTTTGTCGTGCATGAAAATGGCACAGATGGATAGATTGAATTTTTCTGATCATTTTTCATATATAAATTATTTAAATCTGAGCTACGGTTGAATTTCTATGAATTTTTGAAGTTTATATCATTTTCTAGAATTTCCTGATTTAATTTAAATCCAGAAAATGAATAACTGCGTCAGCACTGCGTCATGCTTGCGTCAGCAAGTCAACGGTGCTGACCTGGTCAAACCTGACGTGTGGGGGCCACACGTCAGTGACACACGTTTTAAACAGAGGGTTTAATTTATTCTAATTATAGGATTAGGCGCAGGGGCCCATTGTCAGTGTCACAGAGGGGGGGTAATTAGTGCGGTTTGACCCGGGTTGACCGGCGGTTAGTCGCCAGCGAGGCGGAGCGCGGCTGAGCGCGTCGGGTTCGTCGCTCTGGCGACCATTTGGGCAGCGAAGGCCACCTACGCGAAGCCCAGGCTCGCGCGCATCCAGTGGGACACGCGGGAGACCGTGGGGTGGTCGGAGCGAAGCTCGCGGCGGTGGCCGGAGTTCGGCCAAGTGCGGTGAGGTGCTGCGCGGAACAAGGGAGTGAGCGGAGAGGCTCTACGGCCTCCTGGCGTCACCAGGAGCACGGTGACGCGCTCGGTTGCGGCCTGCGGTGGCCAGGGCGACGGCGGCGACATGGACGGCGGCGAGGAGCTACGGCCATGGTGGGGGTCGGGGCTACAGCGCGGGAACGGAGAAACGGAGAGAGGGAACGGGGCAGGAGCTCACGGTGGACTCGACGGCGTCGTCAGAGAGCTCGGGGACGCAGTGGAGACGGTGGGGCAGCGAAGATGATCTCCGGTGGCCGGAGATGAAGACGACGGCGATGGAGGCGCTCCAGGGCCTCCCGAGGCGCGTGGCTCGACGGAGAGGTAGCCGGCGACGTGGCGGTGCTTCTGGGCACGACGGAGGTGCGAGGGGACAGCGGTGGCTGTGGCAGCAGCGAGCGGCGGCGACGGTGGCGTTCGGCCGGGTCGAGAGAGAGACAACCAGGGGAGGAGGGGAAATGGGAGAGAGTGAGAGAGGCTTGGGGGGGTCGCGTGGCGACGTCCAGGCGTTCCAGGCGACGAGAGGGAGAAGCAGGAGGTGGCGCTCATGCGCGCGGGCGGCGAGTGCGTGCCCATCGTCCTCCTGGCGCGAGGAAGGGGACGACTGGCACGGCCAGCTGGCTGGGCCGGCCTGCTGGGCCGCTGGGCCAGGCCAGGCTGCACAGTGACGGGCTGCACAGGGAGGTAAGTGCAGGTGGGTTTTCTTCCTTTCTTTCTATTTTTGTTTTCTGTAATTTGTTTTGATTTAGTTTTAAACACTAAATCATTTTATTTACTTCTGTCAATTTTTGTAGGAGCTAGTTGGATTGCTCAAAAACTCCTCACCAATTAACAGAATTTTTGGACATATATTATATATATATAGCAAATATATATCCAAAGCAAATAATTATGCATTAATTCCAAATGGCCAAAATAATACTTATGAGCTCCTGAAAATATTGGTTTGATTTTTATCTCTGTCCAATATTTTCAGAGAGTAACATGAACATTTTGTTGGACCTTTTTGGAGCAATTTTTATCTGGGTCATTTCCAGAAATGATTTCTTAGGGTTTCATGAATCCCCATTTCAAATTTAAATGAAATTTAAACATGATGCACACATGACTAGCTAGTCTAGGTCATACCAGAACGAGGGACGTGACACATGTCCATCGCCTTCCCCTCACGAGCCCCTCGCGAGCGGGACTGCGCGAAGCGCATGCGTGCCGAGCGTGCGCTAACGCTGCAACTGGTTCTTGCCTCTCGAGGGGACCCTTCTGACGGGTCGACAAGCTCCGCAGGATTGTCAGAAACTCGTCACCTCGCGACCCAGCTCGGGGCTGGCGCAGACTAAGGTAAACCACGACGGGAAACTCGCCCCTGGACTTATGAGTTCGCGAGGGCACATATTCAATACCGCATAGGAAAGTAAAGGCTGGAACTTGCTTACATGAGGGGCTCCCCCTCTCAAAATGCTCTTACAAGTTTTCCAAGGGCCACGCCCGAGTTTTTGCGTACAGGATAAAACGACAGGTGAACATGGGATCAGCCAGATATGTCGCTCACTACATCGTCCTCGGATGCGTCACTCGCGTCGTCTTCGTCTTCGCCGGCACCGTCGCCGCCTCCGGCGACGCCTCCATCACCGTCGTCAACCACGTCGCCTTCGTCTGCGACGACCACCATCGCGTCGTTGTCAGAAGCGAAGGCTCTGACTAGCGCATCCACGTTGTCCTCCACCCACTGCGCCAGGTCGCCCCGGACGGCCTGTGGTAGGGGGGCAATGGCGGCATCGAAGTCGAAGTCGGGAAAGGTGTTCCTGAGGTGGCTAAAGACGCGGGAGAACGCGCGCCCGAGTAGGCCCCGGCTTCTCTCCTCCACGAGCCGGCAGGCCCTGTCAGACCGGGCTTCCAGGTGCATCACCACATCGTTGAAGAAGATCAGGTGGCTGGCATAGTCATTCGAGTGGGGGTGCGGTGCATTCTCATCCCAGATGTAGCCCAGGGCGGTATTAGCCCTGTTCCGGAGGTCCTGAAGCATGGGGGCGTGCTCGCGCTCCAGCGTCCGCCGTTGGAGCACTTCCTCCCTGTTTTGCTGCGCGACGGCCTCGGCGTCATCAACCCGTTTCCGAAGACAAAGCAACTCGGCACGGGCGGAGGCCAGGTCTGCCTGCGCCTTGACCAGGGCGGCAGCCGTGGCCTTCCCACGCCTCTCCGCCTCGTCCAACCTGGGACTGAGGGCAGCGGCCCTGCCCACATCCTCCGTTCCTCCGAGCTTCAACTTCAAGTCATACCTACGCGCCAGATCTACGTGAACCTCGGCCACCCGGCTGTCGACTTCCTCCTGCACCTTGGCCTCGCGAATCCCAACGGCATCTTCTACTTGAGCAACTTGGCGCTACCTCATCTCCAGCTGCTCAAGCTCAAGGCTGCGCTCCACGGCCTCCAGGGCCAGCGCCTCCTCGCGCTTCCGGACCTCTTCTTCCTCGACGCACGTCCCCCTCAGCGATGCAAGGGCGGCTCGGCGCGCCTCCACCTGCTGCTCGAGGGACGCACTCCAGGCCTGGAGCTCCCACTCGCGCTTCTCCGCAGCTTCGTGACGGTGGTCAGCCTTGCGAGCCTCCTCCAAGGCTCGGGAGCAAGCTTCACGGGAAACCTTGAGGGACGCCTCGGCCTTCGCATTGTCAAGATCGTGCTAGTAGCGGCCCAGGTTGATAGCCACCCTCAGCTTACGCCGCTCCTCCGCCAGTCGAAGACCTTCAGCCTCAAGACGCGAGTCGACACCCGCAAGCTCTTCACCAAGTCGGCTCATCGCACCCATCGCTTTTGGAAGAGCTCATGGCGAACGACGCTCCGGCTGCGCTCGAACTCGAACGCATGGTCCACCTCGTCCTCTGCCTCGGGGGCTGTAGGAGGGACATCAAGTGGTGCACCACCCCTCGGCAGGGGGCTGGGGGCTGGTGCTACACCTGGCGGCAACCAGCCCTCGCGAGGATCCCAAGCCAATCTGGGCTCGCTGCTTGAAGAGGAACCCAAGATCGAAGCCAAGCAGCAACTGTGCATGACCATGGGAGGGGTCTTGGGCACGCCCGCCAAGCTCCACGCCCGACCGTGGGGGAGGGGCGACGAGGCCGCAGGTTCAGCACGCCACGAAGGCAGGAGCGCTCCTTCAACCAACCCTGCTCCAGGGGCAGCAAGCGGACTCAGAATGCTCAAGGCTGACGGGGGAGTCAAGGAAGGAGGAGGCCGTTTCTCAGGAGACGCAGCAGCCTCGAGGGAAGGAGCCCTGAAGGACTGACGTTAGGAGATGAAAACAGCACACAAGAAGCCATAGCAATACGGCACTTACACGTCCATGGCGATGTACTTCCTTCACTTCAGCGCCTGTCGGCGTTCTGGGAACGGGGTCCCCAGACTTGCCTGCCAGCAGCCCACAGCGTGGCTAGGGAGCGGGCCGTACGGCACGTCTTCATCAACCAGGCATCCAAGACCTTCGCGAGGGTCCAAGCCTCGCGAGGCGGACGACGCAAGACTTCCTCTGGAGTAGCCTAGCCAGGCAGGATCACGAGGAGCGGAGATATCAAGGAGGGGCAAACCTCACGAGGCACTCATGACGTAAGCCATGATGAACGGTGCCAGGCGGGTACCAGGCGGGCGCCAGTGCGCACGGCGTCCACATTACCTCTTTGGTGCTAAGGAGGCAAGCGCAGGCGAAGAGTACCGAGGCATCAGGCAAAGGTTGCCATATTGGTGCAACAAGACCGAGACCAGGAGGACGGCAAGGCGGAGGTCATCATGGAGCCCAAGACGGCGTCACCCCAGGGCTTTTCGCAGGCGAAGACCGCTTTTATCAGGATAGCTTGTACTAGCTGTCCCCCTTCAAATTTGCCCGCCGTTGTTGGCTCCCTTCCCGCTCAACATTTGGGAAGAGGACCAGGGCCTATATAAGTAGAACTAGCCAACATAGTAGGGACAACTCGAACAGATCAAGAAGCAAACACTCGCACAAGAACACCTCAACCTCAGGAGGCTGTTCTTCCCTTGTACTGTTCATCATCAGCCCAAGAGGCAATCCACCACCACCACACTGGAGTAGGGTATTATACCACAACGGTGGACGAACCAGTATAAACCTCGTGTCTCTTTCTGTGTTGTGAGTTTGTCGAGTTCGTCCGCAAGATCTTAGTGAGCTAGAGCATAGATCGATAGGAGGGAAAGACTTCGCGCGCACCCCAGTGTTAGAACCTTAAGAGTTTGCTGGAACCCCACATCCGACATTTGGCGTGCCAGGTAGGGGCGCGCCGTGGTTTCCCTTCCGTCGGTTTGTTGCTCCATCGCTCCGTCGTTTCCATGGCGGACGCTCGCCGTGCTCGAGCTGAGCATCGGGCTGCCCTCTCCGCCCACGTCACCCAGACGGCTCCCGTTGGCGGGCCACATCGTCGTTCTCCATCACCTGTCGCCAACGCCGCCACCGGCCCGGCGGGGAACTAGCAGCAGGCGTCCTAGCTGCATCCTTCGGTGCGGCAAGATGGCCGCACCGCCACTCCATCGCTCACCCCTGCTGGTTCTTCGTCCCGCGCGCACCACACTCCCATGGAGGCACGAGCTGCGCTCATTGCGGCGAACGAGCTCCTGCGCTACTGCCCTGTCGACGACGTCTACGAGGAGTGGCTCGACCGCGTCGCCGAACTTGTCCGCGCCGCAGGGGGCTCTCCGGCGCCGTCCCACTCTCTGCCTCCCCCTCAACCAGCCGCGGGCGACGGGGCTCATGGCGTGCCTCCACCGCCTCAACCCCAAGATGGCGCCTTGGCTCCAAGGCGCGCGCCTCCGCGGCGTGATCCACCGCGCCAGGCGCACGCGCGCGAAGAAAGAAGCTGCCAAGAAATCCCGCGGCCGCGAGAAGCTGCGCCGGCGCTCCCCGCGCCACCTCGTCAAGACCGCGCACCGCCAGCAGCAGCGCAACGCGAACCCCGTCAAGACCAAGCTCCACCCCCGAAGCGGGCCCCGGCAACCACAGCCGGCTGCCGCGCCTTCACCCCTGAGCTACGTAGCGTGGCTTGGCCAGGCAAGTTCAAGCCGGACCTGCCTCCTCGCTACGACGGCACCGCCGACCCCGCGGAGTTCCTGCAGCTCTATGAGCTGAGCATCGAAGCAGCCAACGGCGACGAAAAAGTCATGGCGAACTGGTTTCCCATGGCTCTCAAGGATGGGCCCCGCTCTTGGCTCCTGAACTTGCAGCATGGGTCAATCTCCTCCTGGGACGAGATGCGTGACCGCTTCGTCGCTAACTTCCAGGGCACTCGCGACCGCCCGCCGGGCGCGGGTCACCTACGCCGCATCAAGCAACAGCCAGGAGAAACTCTCCAGAAGTATATCCAGCGCTTCAACAACACCCGCCTCAAGATCCCCAAGGTCACGGACGACGCCATCATCTCCGCGTTCTCCGACGGCGTCCGTGACGTCAAGATGAAGGAAGAGCTGGCTATCCATGAGGAGCTCTGCACCTCTCAGGAGCTGTTCAACCTGGCGACCAAGTGCGCCAGAGCTGAGGAAGGGCATCTCTCTCTCCTCGAGCTGCCAGCTGCAGGAGAGGAAGAAAAGAAGACCAAGGCCAAGGACGTGAAGCGCAAGGAGGCAGTGGTGCTCGCAGCGGAGCCCGACACCAAGTGAGGTAGAGATAACCTTGAGTCGTCCAAGAACGGCCGACCGTTCTGCGCCTTCCACAACCTAAACACCCACAACACCAGCGACTGCCAAGAGCTCAGAGCTATACGAGAAGGATGCTACGGTCGATGCCCCGAGCGCAACGACCAGGGCTACGACCGCGGAGGAGGACGTGGAGGCGGACGCTGGGACGACCGTGGCCCGCGCTAGGAGTGGCGCGACCGGCCTCGCGAGGATCGCTGGCAGGACCAACCTCGCGAGGGCGCCTGGAGAGACCCGCCTCATGAGGATCGCCCCCAGGGTAACACCGGTCTTCCCCCGCTGCCGCCACCAAGAAGGAACGACGACCACCACAAGGACGAGGGGGCTGGGGGCTTCCAGGAGCCGCGTGCGATCGCTTGCATCTTGGGCGGCGCACAAGCCCCAGCCTCTCAGCGCATCTTCTAATAGTTTGCCCGCGTGGTGAACGCGGTTCTCCCCAAGCTCGAGGCCACACGCCCGCTCAGGTGGTCCCAATGTGCCATCACCTTCAACTCAGCAGACCAGCTCAAGTGCGCAGCCACCGCAGGCGCACTCCCTATGCCGTGCTCCCCAGTCATCAGCAATGTACAAGTTACCAAGACTCTCATCGACGACGGCGCAGTGCTCAACGTCCTGTCCGTCGACATGTTCGACAACCTTCAAGTGCCCTACGAGCAACTCCAGCCAACCAAGCCTTTCTCAGGAGTGACTGATGGTTCCACCACACCGATAGGGCAACTCCGTTTTCCCGTGACCTTCGGCAAGCGCGACAACTACCTCACCGAGCTCATCGACTTCGATGTCGCGCACATCCGCCTGCCATACAACGCCATCCTCGGGTATCCAGCCCTAGCCAAGTTCATGGAAGTCATTCATCACGGCTACAACATTCTCAAGATGCCAGGAAGCGGAGGAATCATCACGGTCCCGTGTGAAGAGAGGGATGCGGTGTGCTCTCTTGAGCGTGCCTTTCAAGCTGCAACAATCGACGACCCCGACAGTAGAAGCGAAGGCCCTCCGAAGACCATCCCCAAGAAGAAGTTGTCGTGCCGCGCAGGACCCCAAGGAGATGGCGCCGCCTCAGGAGCCTCGACAGGATCAGCGCCCGTTCCAGGGGCGCCTCCCTCCATTGCATAGGAAGGCGCGCCCGGCGGCCACCTCGGGTAGGGCTTGGGGGCTCCTCTGGAGCGCCTCAGACCATGCCAGCCTCACGAGGGAGGCGCTTGGGCACCACTTGGAGGTGTGCTTCGCGGCCCGTTTCCCTCAGGAGAACGCAGGGGAAGGAGTGCCCAACACCGAGGAGTTTATCACCAAGACCACCCAAGAACTGCAAGAAGCAAGAGCCATGCGCGGAACAGCTGCTCACAGGGCGCAGCGCCCCATCCAGGCGAGGATGCCGGGCTGCGTCTCTGCGTCGATGTCCCAGGGCTCAATAGGGCCGCATCTTAGGAGCGCTTCTGGCCATCTCGTGTGGGCCGCTGTGAGGGCCCACCACACAGCTACGTTCGCATACCCTTCGGCTTGGCGAGCGTGGCGTCGGCCCATCAACGCAACTTGCGGCAGGTCCTGGCATCTCAGGAGGCCAGGATCCACGCTGATCAGGAGGAGATGGAGATGCTCTTCAGGGAACCTCCCGAGCCCCCAGAGCCTCCCGAGGCTCAGGGTCCCGGTGGCTCATGAGGAGTCATCCCTTCAACGCGTGGCTTCAGCTACATCAACTCTACTTCGTCTACAGAACCAGGTGACATCTTCCAAGTTCATTTAAGCTGGGAGCACCCCTCGGGCTGCATTATTCTCAGGCCGCACGGGTACGTCCCTGTGGCATGTATCCCTTCTGCTTAAGTCTTTAGCTTACCTTGCTGGGGGTGCCCCTCGGGCTGCATCATCCCCAAGCCGCTCGGGCCAGACCCAGTGGCATGTATCTTCCTGCATTTATCCAAGTGAATCTGCTCTTTATGCTTAACCCGCCAATGGTTGTCGCCTGCTCAATCATCGCCTCCCCCGAGGCCTTCACACAGGCACGGCGCTGGTGCATGGGTCCGTCCCTGCCTTTACCGATAAATCCGAGTGGTCGAGCTCTGGCTCGCGGCACGCGCCGCACCCGTCACCTCACCAGGACCTCGGTGCCTTCGCTTCACCCAGAGCAACCAGTGACAGGCTAACAGCTGTAACGATCAACCTTGTTCCTTCTTGTGCCTGTTCACAGGAGTCTCGAGGGAAGGATAGCATACGGCACCGCGAGTCTCCTTTTCCTCGTGCGATCCGCTTGCGCGTTAAAAGGGGGCTCCTGAGCACCGCAACTCAGGAGCTCTTACTGGCTCTCTAGCCCTCACCCCCTGGCCTTGTCCATGGCATCGCGACCTGGCATACCAGCGGTGGCTTAGCTCGCTCGAGGGCCGGGACCTGAGGACGCAGAGCACTAAGGAAAGCACAGGTAGGGGAAGCACGTACGGGCCGGCCTCTCTATGCCGCATAAGTTGCCACACAACCCTAGCGCAACGTCATGAGTCGCCGCGGAATCAACAAGATAAGTCTCGCACCCGGATTGGCTAAGTGTTTAGGCCTAATGGTCGCTCACACCTTGCTGTAACCCCATTGTGGCCACGTTTACTCCCTTTCTCGCCTTACCATGGCTGCTTGAGCGCTAAGGGGGACCTCCTGAGCATCGCGCCTCAGGGGCTCTTACTGGACCACGGGCTGCGCACCTCCTGGCCTTGACCACGACACGCGACCTGGCATACCAGCAACGGCTGTAACCGCCTTGGGACCAGGACCTATCAGCGTAGAGCAACAAGCTATCGCGAGGAAAGAAAGGGGGGACCGAGCCTTAACGGGACATGCGTTCACCAAGTTCTTATAACAAGGAAAATGAGCATGAAAAACATTACAGACCCTTACATGCCCCCACGGGGTGATTCATGATCCTTCGCAGGGAACAAAAGCTATTACTAAGAGGAAACCTATCTACACCCTCCCGTGGCGGACGCCATCATCAACAGTGGTCCACGGGAGGCCGGCGCCAACCCCATCCAGATCAGCGGCGGCGGCTGCCAGACGCCGCGGCCCTGCTCCGAGCGCGGAGAGAGCTCGGAGGGACATAGCTGTCGTCGCCCATCTCCGGAGTCTCGTAGAGCTCGGGAGAGCTGCTGGACCCCCAAGGACTGCTGCTGCTGGAGTGATCACGAGCGGGATGCGCGTCAACCTGGCGCCCCTCTCCAGAGCAGCACTCCAAGCGGCGGCCCTCAGCATCGAAGACCTTGAAGAAGAGCGTGGAGGCGCCGTCGTACTCGAAGTGGATCGTGAGGGCTCTCCTCGCACAGCAAACCCGCGCAATCTCGCCCCAGCCGTGGGTCATGAAGATCTTGCCGGTGGGGACCGCTTCGATCTCCGCTCTGGTCGCCGGGGCACTGCAGTCGGCATGCTGTAGCCAGAGCTCGAGCGGCCCCCTCAACGGCATCACGTCGGAGAAGAACCGCGGGAAGCGGATCCATGAGCTTGGTGGCATCGGCGCCCACAGCACCAACTCGCGCGAGGAGTCGGCGGCGTGCACCCCAGGGTGACGGCGCGTGGTGCTGTGGCGCGGCGACCCCCGGCGCAGCGCGGGCGGTGCTACTCGTCTCTCCGTTCTCCCGAGCCCTCGGCTCGGGCGGACAAGCGTAGCGGGAACCCTGGTGGAGGCCGCTCGCACCAGGGCCTCATCGCCACTTGCATCGCCGCCTCGTCACGGCGGTGGATGGACCGTTTCTTCGGCGGAAGTGGCTCTGGATCGTCACGGGGAGTTTTCCCTTTCTCTTAGGCTGAAAACCTTCTAACGGGCGCCATTGTTGTCAGCAGAGGAGCGAGGAGGACGAAGCAAGCAAGCAAGGAGAAGATGGGCAACGGGGGCTCCGCCCCCCTCCCCATTTATAGCAAGAGAACGCCAACTGGCGTCTCCCACGATCGCAGGTAATGATGGTTTTCCTTGCATGTCGCAGGGACTCGTCAAATCGTGTAGTTGCCGAGGCAGCGTGGGGAAGCGGAGACGCCCACGTCCAATCAACCGCCACGCGTCGACCGAGGCCGCAGGTTTTTGGGGCCCGCGACGCTCTGAACTTGACCCTTGGCTTCGCCGCGAATCCAAGCCCGAGCGCGCCTTGGGCCTAGGGGCTACTGTCGGCGTTTTGGGAACGGGGTTCCCCAGACTTGCATGCCTGCGGCCCACAGCGTAGCTAGGCAGCGGGCCGAACGGCCCATCTTCATCAACCAGGCATCCAAGATCTTCGCGAGGGTCCAAGCCTCGTGAGGCGGACGACGCAAGACTTCCTCTGGAGTAGCCTAGCCAGGCAGGCTCACGAGGAGCAGAGATACCAAGGCGGGGCAAACCTCACGAGGCACTCGTGACGTAAGCCATGACGAACGGTGCCACGCGGGTACCAGGCGGGCGCCAGTGCGCACAGCGTCCACATTACCTCTTTGGTGCTAAGGAGGCAAGCGCAGGAGAAGAGTACCGAGGCATTACGCAAAGGTTGCCATATTGGTGCAACAAGACCGAGACCAGGAGGACGGCTAGGCGGAGGTCATCGTGGAGCCCAAGACGGCGTCACCCCAGGGCTTTTCGCAGGCGAAGACCGCATTTGTAAGGATAGCTTGTACTAGCCATCCCCCTTCAAATTTGCCCGCCGTTGTTGGATCCCTTCCCGCTCAATATTTGGGAAGAGGACTAGGGCCTATATAAGTAGAACTAGCAACCATAGTAGGGACAACTCGAACAGATCAAGAAGCAAACAATCGGACAAGAACACCTCAACCTCAGGAGGCTGTTCTTCCCTTGTACTGTTCATCATCAGCCCAAGAGGCAATCCACCACCACCACACTGGAGTAGGGTATTACACCACCACGGTGGCCCGAACCAGTATAATCCTCGTGTCTCTTTCAGTGTTGTGAGTTCGTCGAGTTCGTCCACAAGATCTTAGTGAGCTAGAGCAAAGATCGGTAGTAGGGAAAGACTTCGCGCGCACCCCAGTGTTCGAACCATAAGGGTTTGCCAGAACCCCAGATCCGACATTTGGCGCGCCAGGTAGGGGTGCGCTGTGGTTTCCCTTCCGTCGGTTTGTTGCTCCATCGCTCTGTCGTTTCCATGGCGGACGCTCGCCGTGCTCAAGCTGAGCATCGGGCTGCCCTCTCCGCCCGCGTCGCTCAGACGGCTCCCGTTGGCGGGCCACCTTGTTGTTCTCCGTCACCCGTCGCCAACACCGCCACCGGCCCGGCGAGGAATGAGCAGCAGGCGTCCTCGCTGCATCCTTCGGTGCGGCAAGATGGCCGCACCGCCACTCCGTCGCTCACCCCTGCTGGTTCTTCGTCCCGTGCGCACCGCGCTCCCATGGAGGCACGAGCTGCGCTCATCGCGGCAAACGAGCTCCTGTGCTACTGCCCTGTCGACGACGTCTACGAGGAGTGGCTCGACCGCGTTGCCGAACTCGTCCGCTCCGCAGGGGGCTCTCCGGTGCCGTCCCACTCTCTGCCTCCCCCTCAACCAGCCGCGGGCGACGGGGCTCATGGCGTGCCTCCACCGCCTCAACCCCAAGATGGCGCCTTGGCTCCAAGGCGCGCGCCTCCGCTGCGTGATCCACCGCGCCCGGCGCACGCGCGCGAAGAAAGAAGCTGCCAAGAAATCCCGCGGCCGCGAGAAGCTGCGCCGGCACTCCCCACGCCACCTCATCAAGACCGCGCACCGCGTGGAGCGGCGCAGCGCGAACCCCGTCAAGACCAAGCTCCACCCCCGAAGCGGCCCCCGGCAACCACAGCCGGCTGCCGCGCCTTCACCCCCGAGCTGCGTAGCGTGGCTTGGCCAGGCAAGTTCAAGCCGGACTTGCCTCCTCGCTACGACGACACCGCATGCTGCATCGCCTCCTCGCTACGACGGCAGCGCGGGGCGAGGCCGAGGAAGAGCTTGGAGGGCCTACTTCAGGGGTGCCCGGCCGCGGTGAACAGTCAGGCGCCGTCTCACCACGACCTCCCGAGGCATCCGGGGCCTTGGCCTCGGGAACCGCATGCTGCATCGCCTCAGTAATTGATGCCCCAGGAGAGGGGTCGCAAGCTCCCGAGGACGACGCCCCAGGATCACCACGGGGCAAGTGCTCCTCAGCAATTGAGCCATCGGCCTCCGTCGGAGCTCGCCCTCCTGCACCCTCACCTGGGGCAAGCTCGGCACCGGCGGCAAGGAAGGGAACCACGATGACAGGGTTCTCGCGGGGCCCCACCAGGCCAATCGGGTGCAGCCCCCACTCGTCAAAGGAGGGCATGCTCTCGGCAAATTCGACCTTGTTCTCACAACAGTACAACAGACAGCTCTTCCTGGGCATGTCATCCGGCAGAGGGGTACCCGTCAGGACCGAAAGCACTGTCTCCCGCGTCTTGAGGGGAAGCCCCTCCTCTTGAAACCTCATGTGGTCCTGAGTGCTGAGCAAGGCCCACATCGGGCGGGAATGGCGCTGAAGCGGAGCGACTCGGCACTTGACGAACTCCTTCACCACCATAGGCGCAGTCACGCCGCGGTCCTTCAACCTCCTCATCCTGGGCCAGACGGGAGTGAGACGAGGGCTCGTGATCTTTTGATGGCCCCAACTGGAGTTGGGAACAGCAGGCCCCGCCGGAGCATGGAGCAGGGGGCTAAGCACACCAGCGTCGACAAACACCGATCGTGTGCGAAAATCGCTCGTGGATGAAGGAAGCTCAAAGTCGATCCCCGCGCCCACTGTCGCGGCCACGGCCTGGAAGCTCACGCACCCCAAGCTCTGACGAGGGTCAGTCAGATGCAATGAGAAGAAATGGCGGAGGAGGGCCACTGAAGGAGCGATGCCCACCATGGCTTCGCATAAAAAGGCGAAGACGGCGAGAAGAGTCATAGATTGAGGGTCGGGATGAGGCATGTGGATCTGGTAATGCTCGAGCACCGCGTTGAAGAAGGCGGAGAAGGGAGGAATCAGGCCAGCCCAGAGGGCATCTATGAAGATTGGGACCTCGGTGGCTGCCCGGGCCATGCAAGTGCGAGACGCGGGCCAAGCCACCGTCTCTCCCCACTCGTTGAAACTGGAAGCGAGCATTGGACGCACCTTGTCCATGACCTCTTCATTGAGCACCAGGGGTCGGCCGAGCGCCAAGTCGACGGCCGGAGGCGCGCTCGGCGAAGACAGGGGTTTCTTCCCGTTGTCTCCTCGTTTTGCCGCCATGGCGATGGAGCTGGCAGGAGGCATGTCAGATTGAAGAAGAGAAGCAGAGTCTCGAGGAAGCAGAGAGATTGGGGAAGCAAGGCGCGGGCGACGGAGGAATAACTGTGTAGATTGCGGGGCCGCGTAGCGAGGCGGATTCTAAGGCAGCATGGGGAAGCGGAGGCGCCCACGTCCAATCAACTGCCACGCATTGGTCAAGGCCGCAGGCTTTTGGGGCCCGAGCCCGAGCGCGCCTTAGGCCCGGGGGCTACTATCGGCTTTCTGGGAACGGGGGTCCCCAGACTTGCCTGCCTACGGCCCGCGGTGTGGCTATGCTTGCGGGCCTGTACGACCCATCTTCATCAACAAGGCATTCAAGACCCTCGCGAGGGGCCATGCCTCGCGAGGCGGACGACGCAAGACCTCCTCAGGAGCTACCCCTCCAGCTAGGCTCGCGAGGAGTGGAGATATCAAGGTGGGGCAAACCTCGCGAGGCTCATGTGACGTGAGCCATGACGATCGACACCAGGCGAGCGCCAGCGGGCGCCAGCGTGCGCAGCGTCCACGTTTCCTCTTTGGTGCTAAGGAGGCAAGCACAGGCGCGGACTACCGAGGCATCAGGCAAAGGTTTCCATATCGGTGCAACGAGACCAATACCAGAAGACGGCAAGACGGAGGTCACCGTGGAGCCCAAGACGGCGTCACCACCAGGGCCTTTTGCAGGCAAAGACCGCTTTTGTCAGGATAGCTTATACTAGCTGCCCCCTTTCAAATTGCCCGCCATTGTTGGCTCCCTTCCCGCTCAATATTTGGGAAGAGGGCCAGGGCCTCTATAAATAGGTCTAGCCACCACCGTAGAGGCATCTCATCTCGGACTGGATCCACTCCATCCTCACACACACAAGTTCGCCAAGCACAAGAACACCTCAACCTCAAGAGGTTGTTCTTCCCCTTGTACTGTTCATCATCAGCCCAAGAGGAAATCTACCACCACCACACTGGAGTAGGGTATTGTACCACAACGGTGGCCCCAACCAGTATAAATCTCGTGTCTTTCTGTGTTGTGAGTTCGTCGAGTTCGTCCGCGAGATCTTAGCGAGCTAGGGCGTAGATCGGTAGGAGGGAAAGAACTTCGCACGCACCCCAGAGTTCGAGCCTTAAGGGTTTTGCCGGGACCCGTGATTCAACAGATGCAAGCGCTCATACATACGCGCAGGCCGGGGGCACGCCTCCATTTCCAAAAAAACATAGGAGTAGGTGGCTAGAGTGAACAAAAATGGGACCAACCCAAATATGTTTCTTGAATGTTTGTTTCTCGGGGCAACAAACTGTGAATCACCACTTTATGCCCCGGTTTATGTACATGGTGCTGGGCTGCTGGTGCACCCACTGTCCCATGCCCTTATACCAAATATTTAGCTGTTCTTAATCTAATGCCCCTGGTAAAATGAAGCCATGCCACTGTTATAAGCCATGAAAAGTTTAGCAAATTTATTTGCCTGTAATTTTTTGAGACTCTGACTGTTTCCTCTGTAGCTATTTGTGCAAACAGGGATATCCATTTAACCTGGTTGCTGTTGTGACCATTTGGTGCACAGCACAAAACACTTCTTAAAAGAAGTGACTTTTGTGTTGTTTAACTGGAATGTCAGAATGGAACAATTGGTTCATGTCGGTGGAACTACACAAAGGGAGATCTGTGTTCCAATCCTCATCATCCATATTGGCACCATAACCGTCCTTTAGGTAAGAATGATATTTAATGCATGTGTTCATCTCTATTTTGCGACTGCCATGAGAAAATGATGTTATTGTTTACTATAGTACACTTGTACTCCCTCACTGACAAAACCAATTCTGAAATAGAAGGCCAATCATGTACTTGGTTTCACCAACTAGTGAGGAGAAAGAGAAATAGAGCATGAAGAGGAGGAAGAATAAGAGTAAACAGGGAGCCATTCCACTTCTGCGTATTGTCCATGATGAATTTGATGCTACTGTTAGAGTAATATGCTAACGTCTTTCTATCCTTTCTCACTAAGGTAATGAAGGTTTCACCTTGTTCCTACTTGTGCAAACAGGGATCATGTTGTGCCAATCATACATTTTAGTGGAACTACACAAGACAATACAATGGACTGTATCCCAGCCAGTGCTTTAACTCTGTTGGAAGTCCTTGATAATCTTTCGATATAATCTCAACACTGGTAAACAAGAGTGATTTCAACCATACATTTGAAGTGCACAAAAATATATACTATTGAGTGATTCCAGTGGGTGCTTTATCATCTCTTCTGGGACTACATGAATAAGCTTTTTTTCTTAGGTTGGTACCGGCCTAAGGCCTTCATCCATATTAGTTTGTTGTCATCTCTATTAGTATCATGCTACTGTCATGAGAAACTCCTTTATCTTTGCACGTTAAAGTTTTGCAACCTATGATACATGGCAATGCTTTGAGTGTTAAGCTAATTGGCATTGATTAAATAAACTAATACCTCTCTTTAAGCAAGACTACTATGTTGCTAACTTTACCCATTAAGATAATGAGGGTGCTTCTATATGTTAGTGTATGTTTCATCAACTAGTTCCACTATTACAGTAATCTCACTCTCTCAATATATGTGCCAACAGGGATGCTTGATTTTGGTGGAACTACACAAAAACTTTGGGCGCTTCATTGCCTCGAAAGCTTCCTTCCTTTCCTGCCAGTCGCTAATCTGGGCTTGCTTCCTTCCTTTGCTATCAGTCGCTTGGCTTATCTCAACTTCCAGTCAAAGGAAATAGTAATTGATATGCTACCTCACACAGGTTGGTACTAGTCTTTATCCTGATTATTGTGCTTGTCATATGTATTGGTAATTTGGTATTGTGCTACTATTTGTTGATTTCATAAAGGAGTAACTTAGAGCCAGAACTCGCAGGCAAATCATTACATTGGGTGATTTCAGTAGAACTGCACAAAAAGATCAGATGGACAGGTACTTATGCTGCTGTTATGTACTCCAAAGTTCACTCAGACAAGCATCGATGTTGACAAGAAGAAGTGCCTATATTCATTCGAGTATGAACCAGCTTCAACCAATTGTCAAACTCCAAGTATTAGGAGAGTGAATGCCAAAAATATTGCTTGGCGCATAGCCCAGAAAAACGCAGTCCAGTCTTTGGTCCCAACTTGTGCCTTTTGGTTATCGGCACATATGTTAGCGAACTATATGGCATGGAGTCTAAAGATTCCAGACAAGTTGGTTGATGCGTATATTCATCTGGCACTTAATCAGTCTGCACGCCAGGGATGCTCCATTTCAGTTGAACTGCACAAAAAATTTGGGTGGTTCATTTTCTCAACCGCCTCCTTTCTTGTCTGCAATGTAGAATTTAGGCGAGCTACAGGGCCAAGATGAGCCAGTAAACTAGTTGGATGAAAGTAGTGGCCAAGTTGCTCAAACCTCCCTCGGCATGAGGCCACTATTTGAGGATAAACCTACAAGCAAAGGTAAGATTGTCTGTGCTGCCTCTTATGTACTCGAAAGTTTACTCGTACAAGCATTAATTTTAGCAAGAAGTACATCCGACTGAACACCATTTACCAGTTTGTACCCTAGGTAATTAAAGTTTGTCCATGGATGATATTGGCTGTGATCTCAATCATTTGGTTGCATAAACATACTGAACATGTGTATATCTGAATCTTTTTGTGAATTATCTATGAATATTGTCATGTGATCTATCAATCATTTGGATGCATAGACATGTTGAGCTTATGTATATATGAATCTTTTGAGTTGTTGATTGTGAATGTTGGCTATGAATATGAATGTGTCCTTTGAACCCGAGTTTGATACGAATGTTTACCTGTACTGTTGTACTTGTGTGTGAACTTGTTAGTATGTCTACTTTGGGATTTGTGACGTGTGGGTGTCAACGACACACCTTCTTCCCGAGAAGAATTGCACCTGCTTTGTTAGGGTAGCAACGGCGCATCAGCTCTTTTTAACATTTTTGCTCTGTCTTCCCCCCTCCCCTGCTCAACCCCTGCCGTAATGTTTTCGTCCTCAAAACAAGCATAGTATTGCATTGTTTTTGGGGCTTGATGAAAAATCGAGTGCTGGTTTCTGTAGGTTGGCCCGCCCAGCAAATGGACTGCTGGACCACCATGGACTTGGAGGCTAAAAATACAAGTTGTATGGTATAGACGCAAGTAAAAAATGCCATTGAGAGCCATCGAGTGAAGAAAAAAATCGCGTCTGATGTGCTTCTTCAGTCGGGCTGCCGGCCCCCTCTTTAATCCAGTTCGCTCGGGGATCTAGCTTGTTTTTTGAGGGATGAACAGAAATTTTATTCATCAAAAACCATAGTTTGTGGGATACATGCGGGATCGTGGGGGTGTAAAAGACACACGTGGCGCCCCCGAGCTAATCTAAGGGAGTATTTGGCTAAGCTATGCGCATCGTTATTAGAACGACGCCCTTCATAAAAGATATTGCTGTCAAAACTCTCTGCCTCTTCCTGATCTCATGAATGATCGTGCCGTAAGTTCCCCTGGCATTCTTGTTAATGTCCTCCACTACCTACATAGCATCAGAGGCAATGATGAAATTATGGAGCGCCAGGTCTTCTGCCTAAGCATATGCTTCGCGGCAAGCGATTGAGTCAACAATAGCTGGGTCCTGGATACTGAGAACCACCAGTGAGGAACTACCCAAATATGTGCCATGCTCGTTGTGGCAGACTGCTGCGGCCGATCCTTTTCTACGGGCAGTTGAAACCCCTGCGTCAACCTGAATCTTCGCAAAGCCCGTCGGTGGTGCCCTGGGTCTCACCCACCCTGTAGGGCCTTGCTGGATCGCGGCACCATCTTGCCTTGCTGGTTGTTGACTCTTGATAATTTCTAGGTCCATCAAGTATCAGCTAATGAAAGCATGCGTTGTTGGGGGGTTTGGAGGAACAGTTCCCGGTGGTGGGTTGGATGAACACGACCCCATGGTAGTAGAGGCCGTTGCCGCTGGATTAACAGGAACCCCATCGATCGAGCCGATGGATGAACAGGACCCCGTGGAGGGCTGGATCAATAGGACCCCGTGGAGGGCTGGATGAACAGTAGGTCGGTGGAGGGCTGGATGAACAGTACCCTGTGGAGGGGTGGTTGAACAGGACCCCGTGGAGAGGGTTGGTTGAACAGTAGCTGGTGGAGGAGCGCGCGGTGGAGGCTGGATGAACAGGAGCCCGTGGATGAATAGTCGCAGGTGGAGGCTGGAGGAGGTTGATGGTGGATGAACAGTAGCCCATGGAGGCTGAAGGAGGTCGACGGTGGAGATGAACAGTATGCCGTGGAGTCCCGTTTTCGGTATGCCACACCCCTCCCGATGAACAGGACCCCCGTTTCAACCGTAGCGCTCCAACACAAGTCCGTTTCCTCCATTTTGCGGTACGCCACACCCCTCCCGATCAACAGGACCCTGTTTCGACCGTACGAGGTCCGTTTCCTCCGTTTTGCGGTATGCCAGACCCCTCCCGATGAAGAGGATCCCGTTTCCACCGTGGCCGATCGAACACAAGTCCGTTTCCTCCGTTCTGCTGTACGTCAGGCCTCATTTCCATCGGCTGTTCCGTCAAAGCTGGTTGGCTCCCGATGAACAACATGCTTTCCGTTGCCTCCCGATGAACAAAATGCTTTCCGTTGCCTCCCGATGAACACGACGCATTCCATTGCCTCCCCATCAACACGATGACGATGCAGTTTCTCCGTTCCGACCCAGCCACAGCCATGTAGACAAGCCCTGGCCATACGTATGCGTGAGTAGGCGTTTGAGACCCCGCTCGTATGTACTCCATACGTATGCGTGGCCGTATTTAATTTCTTGCACCCTCGCTGCTGTACGTGTACATGCTACGTGCGCGCCTCTACTACGACACATGCGCGCCTCTACTACCACACGGGCCCTTCCTTACACGGCCATGGTTCATCGCTGCAGCCTACAGACAGACCGATCGACCAGTATGTACGTACACGTTCGCGACCAGAATGACAATGCTACATATGCTTTGAGCAGGTGGGTCCCGACTGTCAGGCACTTCCTTGCGTGTGAAGATGTAGCTGGTGGGTCCCAGCAGTCAGGGGGGCGAATCATTTTTTCCCGTAATATGGACGCACTTCCTTGCGTGCGAAGATGTAGCTGGTGGGTCCTAGCAGTCAGGGGGAAACATTTCTTTTCGCGAAATACGGTGGCCCGTCCGGTGGGTCCCCGCTGTCAGGTGGAGGAATCATTATTTTCCGCATAATAAGGAGACAGTTCCTTGCTGCGGCCGTGGACCCAGCTGTCAGCCTCTCCACGTACAGTACTCTTCCGATGGAACTCGTTCCTTGACCACGTTGACCACGCCGCGGCGAGAGCACCAGGGCGGTGGACGACGACGAGGCCTAGGAAGGGAACGACGCGGAGCCGGGGAAGACGCGGCAGTGAAAGCCCACGCGGAGAGGAGTACGAGGGTTCACTAGTTCGGCTTCGGTGTGAGCCTGCCATCGCCGCAGGGCCTGGCCAGCGGTGGGAGTAGTAGGGGGCGCTGAGGCCTCAACGGCAGCACACCGACCACTGGAGGCAGGAGCAGGCGGTCTCGCCGGCGCTGGTTTGGGCGGCTGGTGCAAAAAGAGCAGCGATTGAAGAAACAACAGGACCGTTCGATTCAAATCCAACGGCCACTACTGCTAGAACCGTTTGTTGACTAAGTTGACAAAGCCCTCCGTACGCGTCAACTTAGTAGGCCCACAGGTCAGCCTCCGAACCGGTGCGCCCTAGATGTCAGCGGGAGGAATCTTTTTTTTTGCGTAATAAGGAGGCAGTTGATTGCGTGCGGCCAGGCCAGCGGAGGGAGTAGGGTGGGCCGGTAGGGTGGGCCGGTGAAGCCTGGCGGCATGACAACGGGCCACAAGAGGAGGGAGCAGGCAGTCCCTCAGGCGCTAGTTTAGGCGGCTGGAGCAGGAAGATCAGATATTGAAGAAGCACGTCGGCCGTTGGACGGACATCCAACAGTCACTACTGCTAGAATCGTGTGTTGACTAACAAAGCCTTGCGGAAACAAGTCAGCCTCGAAATTTGTGGCGTGTACAGCCCATTTGCTATTATTTTCATAATTTTTACTCATTTTCTATTTCATATGGAATTTATTGCAGCCCATTTTCCATTTTTAGAATTGCTGCCCATTTTCTCGTCAGTACCAGGGTTAAAAAATTGAACTAAAAATGTGTGAAATTTTGAAAATTTGCAATTTTTTTCTGCGAACAAAATATTCATAATCCAAAAATTATTGGCCATACTAAATCAAATTTAAAAATAAATTAGTACTATGTCATGTTAAAATCCAATGAAATATAAAATATCAGTGAAGAACAAAAACAAAGAAAGAAACTAGTTTTCCCATTTACTTTTAACAGATACTGACCAAACTCTTTGGCCAGGCCGGAATGCATCCCTCCTCGTCTTGAAACATTTGCAGCCTAGTAAGTCAGAGAAAACAAATAGGCCTAGCTTGGATATTCTTCAAAAAGAAATAGTGGCCTACATATTTTCCCTCAGAAAAAACTGCTGGGCTGGTGATGTTGTTAGACGGGCCACAGAGACCACACAACCCAGTTTATAGCCTGCTCCTCCGAACAAATCCTCAAAAAAAATTGTGCAATTCTATCATTAATTGACTATATATTGAAAATGATGTGGGTCCCAGATATCAGCAGGGTGGATTGGAGTAAAAAATGATTGGTGCATCTGAGTAGTAAAAGAGGCACTTTGCTTGTGTTCGGGAGTGGACCTGGTGGGTCCGTACTGTCATACTCACATCTCCAGAGCTATCCCAATTCACTATGTTGACAGGGCCGGACGGCGGCGCCGTGGCGAGCACACCAAGGAGGAGGATAAAGTGTTGTCGCCAATGTGCTGGGCTGGGTTGGACATTCTTATTGAAAAAAAATGGACCGGAACTGTTTACGACATTGACTACGATTTGCATGGGTCCGCTGGTTGCAGGAAGAAAATGGTGGGAGAAAGAAGACTGGTCGCTATCTTTGCCTAAGAATTATATCGACTGAATGTAATGACACTATCATAGGAAATAATATCCTCCTGTTAAATTGTGAATTTAAAGAACTGGTGCATGAGCATTTAGCTTTATTTATTTACTTATTTATGTTTAGGGGACCATGAGCATGTACCTGGGCCGGATTCAAGTGAGAGCCTCCCTTCCAGTTAATTATGGGCTCCTCTATTGGGCCTTCATCAGTGGGCTCCATGTTATCAACAAGACGTTGACTATATGAATGTTCCATGTCATCTGTAGCCACATGTATATCAATCGATACTCAAAAACTAATTCTTAAAGATCATTTCTTGCAAAGCTCAATAAGTGTTATTTCTTCACAGGTTTTGGATGCAGGTTGAACAGTAGAACGCTTTTGTTTGCAAAAGATACTTTTTTATCTATTTCACCCGGATGTTTGTGCGCTCTAGAATAATATCCGAAGAAACCTATCGATACCCGTTACACATGAGATGACCCCCACATCCTTTGTCAAAATAAACAACTCCCCGATCAATGCACTTCACTGTTCCGTGCAAGGCACGGGCACCTTACTATAGATTAGTACGACAAAAAATTGAACCAACATTATATATAGTATGATAACTGCTGATGCATGTCACCTAAAATTATATCATTGAAAACTATGTTCAAATACGAATCCAATGATATAGTTTTTGTTGACATCCGCTAACGTTTTGTTAGTTAAATCTTCAGTCAAATTCAATGGGGGACTAATAAACCATGACCGATGTAGTACTAGTGTAGAGGGCGGCGCTGCACGCGAGTCTCACTCCCCTCGTGGCGCGGCAGTAAACCGTCATATCACAAAACCCAACCACTCCCAGTAATAAGTGTCCTGGTAAAATAAACAAACAAGCAACCATCACATCCCTCCGTCTTTTTTGCATTTCATCTCTCTGCATTTACTTTCTCCGGTTCATCTCACACACTCGATCCCTAGTATCCCTAGCTACTACTCCTAGGGCCAGTTCTTTTGGCGGCTTAAAAAATAAGCCGTCTCTTTCCCAGCTTTCCCCATAAGACTAGTCACAGTGGAGAGTAACATTAAGGCGCCTCACTCATTTATTTGGGCTTCTAAACTACTAGTACCTCCGTCCTGGTTTATCCATCACCATTGTAATTTGTGCTAAATTTTGACCAAAGATTTAACTGATAAATGTTAGTGCATGTGACATATGCACGTACTTACAAAATGCGTATGGATACACAAGGTTTCCGAACTTTTCCTTTTACATACCTAATTAAAGACGCTAATAATTCCTGAACGTTTGGGATTTATCATTTGCGTCCCAAAACTAATGAGATTGCCTTACGAAACTAAATTATATTCCTAATAAAAGCCATGAGTGCCCTGGGGCGCGGCCGTTTCCCAGCGCGCCGACACAACGCCTCTTCCTCAGCCTCGCAACTCGTGAGGTGCTGATTGGCGGCTTGCCGGCGGGAGAGCGCGATCTCACCGATGTGGTCATCCGGCGCCAACAGGTACTCCTCCTCACTGGAAGCGTGCACCCGGTCCACGTACCGCCAAGCATAGATGAGGCGCTTGGGCCCGACTGCACTCAGGGCTTTGGCACGGGCGTCCTCCGGCACCCTCACGAACCTCGCACGAGCCTTTTGCCAAATAGCCAATTGCCTGACTCTCTCGGACGCGACATAGGCCTGCCAGGCAACATGCCCCGCGGCGCGCTTCTCTTCCTCAGCCTTTTTCTACGCCTCTTTTGGCGCGCTCTGCCGGAGACAAAGCCTCCCACAAGATGACATCCATTTCATTCCAAAGCTCCTCAAGGCTGGGGGGCTCGGCGGGCGGCGAGGCATTCTCCTCATAGCAGGGAGCCGACGCGTCCTCCGACGCGCGTGCTTGTGAGATTGGGAACGCCAACGCGTCCACCTTGACGCATCGCGGCAAGGAGCGGAACACCGATGAGTCCTCCTCGACTAGTGGCAGCGGGGAACGAAATGACGACACGTGACCGTCCGTGCGGTGCAGCGAGGGGCGCCTAGGGCTTGGGAGGGGGATGCCATGGTGGTCGACGTGAGAGGGAGGGGGAGGAGATAGCGATGAACGTGAGCGTTCATCCGAATGCCGTGGGAGGCGCAGTATTTGTAGCGAGCAATGGCACACCTAAGTAATATATGGACTGAGCTTCACTGACTTAACTGCAGGTCTAGTTGCGTCACTGACATGTGGGCCAAATGCCTGTTGGGCCCACATGTCAGTGACCCAATGCAGCTACAGTTAAGTAACTGAAGCAGCTACGTGGCCATATTTGTTGGAGTAAATTACGGGTGAGGGAAGGGGTGGAAATATTGCTGGTCACAACGGATTAGACGCGCGCGGGGGAGGAGAGTCATGCATGCAGATTTTTTCCACACGGGGTGGAGTGGTGGGACTGCTGGAGGGAGAAGGATAGTCAAGCAGGCGTTCAGATTTCAAGGTGCACTAAATTATTGCATGCGATGATTAAGGCTGGCCATAGTGGTGGTAATGTGGTACTCCCTCCTTTCCTGTTAATAGGGCTTAATTTGAAAATCTCTTCAACCAAGGTAGATGATGAATGGTGGAATTAATTCCATAGTTTGAAAAAGTACTTAATTAGAACTCTCGTTTTTCTAAAAAATTGTGTAAACCGATGCATTAATTACACCACATGCATAGCATGACCACTCCTATAAAAATCTCAGTTGGTGGTGATGGTATGCCTACCTGTAGACAACGTGAGCCATTCGATCTACTTGGAACCAGCGGCTAAGATGTGTGTGCATAGAGACATGGCCTTGCCACTGGAGGTATTGTATTGCAGATATTTACTCACCTCTGCCACTATAGTAAATACAGAACTACTCATTCCAGCGTCATTTCCTTTCTGGTCCATCTCCTTGCATTCTTGCCGGCGGCGGCGAAGGTTCCTGAAGATGGAGTCCACACTCTAGAAACCACTACAAAAACTATTCCACCGCCTCTATCATGGTAAGAGTAGGTGAAAATTTTGAATCGAGCCGTTTAAACTAAAAGGGAAGTAGTGGTACTCTAATAGCTAACCTTGTTGTGATGACTAGATAGGACATGGCACGCACCTGGATGGAGGAACTAGTCTGCATTGTGCATTTAAGTTTTGTCTGAAGTCAATGTACCTCTACTTTGACCAAACTTATAGAAAAATGTACATCAACATTCACAATGTCAAATCAATATTTTGATACTCATTATAAAACATAGTTTTTATACTCATTATAATCAGTATTCTAGATATTGATATTTTTAGTATAAATTTGGTCAAATACTTTGCAAACGGTTTACGGAAGTAAAATGGACCAGAGGGAGTATCATGCATGCGGAGTAGGCAAAAACATTGCTCACTTATAGCCGGTCGAAGTCTCAAAGGGCGCGACCGCGCGAGGGAAGAGAAGGTCGTGGGAGGCGCGACGATTGAGGGAATTAAGTGAAGTTACATCCATGCGCCGGCATGGCGTGCGAACAGGAAGGAGCTATACCGTCAGGCCTACGATATGGGTCTAGTAGACATGACATCTAGTGGGTCCCGCATAGTACTCGAGAACTCTTTGGGGGATTGCAGCCGTTTATCCACTGGGCAAACCAACAACCCAACGCTGTTCGCATGCCCTACTCGTCCCCGTCTTCCACCTTATAATAGTTCGCTCCCAATCGTCCCGTCCTTTCACATTACACCAGTTCAACTTCTCCTAACCCTCCATGGTCGTCGCTGAGTACCAGGTTAGAGCCATCACCGGCGGGCGGGGAGGGAGGTGGGGCATCGAGTTGCCTGCCTTGTCGGGGCACCCAGCCGGCTTTTATGCCGGAGAACTCGTCTTCCTGCTCACTGGATGCTATGGAGAGTGTGGAGAAAATGGTGCAAGGAGGATATGGGGAGCAGTGGTGTGGTGCGGTTCTTGCCAAGCATTTGGCCTCGTTTAGATAGCGAGCGAACGAGAGGAGCCAGCCGCCGACATTGTGTTCTAAAATGCCAGCTAGCTCGCGAAGGACGTGTTGCCGGCACAAGCGCGGCTTCAATGGAGGCAGGCGGGGCAGTCTGAAGCCAAATGCATGTGGCGAGTCGGCGTGTTCAGCCTGGCCTGCAGCGAGTGGGGCCATCTTAGCCGGCACGCCGATTCAATGCCTACGCTATGAGAGGTTGCGTCCGTGTCAGAGAAATCACTCTCTCCAGTCCTTTTTTGTTTGGGTGTAACAAAATCTTGTTTTCCATTCACATTTTACAAGTAAAATTCATGGACAAACTTTGAACCAAATACGATGGGGACTAGTAAACCAGGACGGAGGTAGTAGTTTTTTTTATGAAAGAAGGGTTTCCCCCTTCCGATTTTCATTACTAAAACCAACATCTAAACCATAGTATTTGCCCTAGAACTACTAGGTTCAACATCTCGCAACATAAACCCATACAACCATACGCCAAGGAGGTAGTAGTTATGAATTCCATTTTCACTCCATACTAATCGTTCTAAAAACGTGCCCTTGAAAATCGGAACTCTTACCCCGCTAAAAATGATATTTTAAACGTGCCTACTCGATCTGTGGCAACTGGCGAGCCACCGCCTCCAGGTCGTTCACCTGTGGTCCCGACCATCAACTCCTAGGGATCAAATTATCATGCGAGCTGACTATTCCTACAAAGGTGCGCTCCACCACGTACCCGGTACCCGCGCATGCTGCAATCGTGCACCTAGGGTTTCAAGGTTTATTTGTTAACGGTGCCTTTACGTAACTCTCATGCGTGCGAGACAGCGAGAGACTGACTGCGTGCGTGTGCCTCTTCTCTTCGTATATGTACTCCACCATTTTTCTGGTGTCCAAAAATTTATACAGTAGTAATAACTACTAGCAATGTGCCAATGCGTTGCCACACGATCAAAGTAGATTAATACATATTCACCGATTTGATAGAAAAAAGAGTCTAGTTTTGAAATACGTCTATCACTAAAAATATCTTATGTTTCACTCAAAATATATTCCTTTGGCGGTTTTGATGAGATAAGGAAGTAATGTTGTTGGTTTCAAGATTCGAGAAGTGGTATATCTCTAATTTCTATTCTTACTAGCAAGATGCCCATGCGTTGCACGGAACATCAAGATCTTGTGGGAGAAAAGGATGGACGAGGGAAGGCCTTATCTGCAAATGTGGAGAGGAGTGCGGGTAAATTGCCATAGTTTCTTTCCTATCCGTTAGATATAGATCGGACGGCCTATATTGCAGGATGCCAGGCACACCATCATCACCGACTATGCTTTTGATAAGTGTTCGAGATAAAAACAGAGTTGGTGATGATGGTGTGCCTGCCATCCTGCTATATAGGTTGTCCGATTTATATCTGACGGATAGGAAGGAAACTATGGCAACTTTGCAAAAAGATACCCACACACCTCTCCACATTTGCAAATAAGGCCTTCCCTCGTTCATCCTTTTCTCCCACAAGATAAACTACTCATACAAATGCATCTTGATGTTCCGTGCAATACATGGGCATCTTGCTAGTTGTTGTGAAAAGCCCATGGGTGTGTGTGTTGTGTGTGTGAAAGAGAGGGAGAGAGGAGGAGGACAGAGTGCATGTGTGACAAAGACACAAAGAGTGTGTGTGCGAGAGGTATCAGCTCAAAATGAGGCGATAGTGTGTGTGTGCACGATCGAGAGGGCGTGTCTCAAGAAGGGACGAAAAATCTGCATAGATACAAGGAGCACGAGAGAGACATGTACGCGATAGTGGAAGCACGAGTGTGCGGGTGTATAAACCTATCTGGAGGCTAGTCGATCAATGATGTGAGAGAAATACGAGTCGGGGGTGCAAAAGCGAGAGTTTTGTGTGTGTGAGGGAGAGACGATAGTAGGGAAGGGGAGTGGAAGCAGGAGCTGTGTGAGAGAGAGAGCGGGGGGGAGATTGTCTGATCGATAAACAAATGAATAATGTCAGTTTATTACTGGGATGGAGACGGAAAGGATACCACAACAAATGTTGTGTCCGCAGGAGAGAGTAATTTTAGTGGTATGAGTCATATCTAGACACATATATGGTGAGTGAGAGAACCCCATAGAGAGAAAGACAACGTGAAAGACGAGTGAGACTGTGTGCGTGGCGGTGAAAAAGAAAGCTTAGGTACCTAGTGATACCAGAGAACGGTATAGACGTGAGAGATAATGAAAGCCATGTAATGTATAATGATAGGGACAGTGTGATACTTCTCAAGGGAGACGCCGAGAGACCATGTTTGCAAAGATAGGAGAAACATGAAGTGAGCGTGCGGGTGAGCTGGAGAAAAGAGAAGGATAGCTACATGAAGGAGCATGCCAGAGAGATGGGCATGAAAGGAGTCAACATAAAAGCAATTCAAATATTTGAATTCGAGATGATGATACATGTAATTCATACTTGAACCAGAATTGATCTATCAAACATGCATACTCATATGAATTCACGCGCATCTATGTTATTTAATATGTAGATATTACTGATCCATACATTTTAGTAGAACATAATTTGGTTTAATTTTTTTTGCATTCAACCTTATGATTTTGAGATCATTGTATTTGTAAATCATATTATATACATATAAAGGGGCAGAATTCTTTGTTGTGCTTTTGAAAGTATATATAAAAAATGATGTATATAGAATTTTATTCGAAACGCAAATGGATCCTGGCCGAACAAAAGTAGAATACAAACTGGATTCGAATTGAGTTGGCACGGTAAACATGCACTCTTGCTCTGCAAAAATTTGAACGAAGCGGGGAAAGTCGCAGTAACCGCCCGAAACCAAAATCCGCGAGATGGAAATTACTGCCTATCCCTGACACACAAAGCCTATCGGCTCGATTTCTATAGGTTTCGATAGGGGTAGGTTGTAATTTCACTCAAACATGACATAACCACCTCTCACCCGGATTCATACACGGTGGGCGCCAAAACACAGTGTCTCCCCTGCCGAAATCGACTCCCTCCCCGATTCATACACGATGCGCGCCAAAAAGAAACTCTCATCGGCAAATATTCGGTGTATGCGAGATTACTGTCCTGTCCCTAACCGACTAATATTGCTATGATGTAGGAAATTTTAATCGGGGGCTAAGTTTGTAAATTTCCTCGCATTTGGGACAAGCGTGCCCTGAAGACATGGTTCCCCCTTCCTCTCTCCCTCCATTTCCCCATTCGTACGCCGTTGGCACCAAAACAGCCTCTCCACCCCAGCCTCCTCCGTCCGCCACCCCATCCACCGCCGTCCTCTTCCACCATGCCGGAGCTGATACCGCGATGCCGTCGTCCATTACAAGAGATAAACCTCTCTCATCCGCGGCTTTGGACCGGGATCCTTGCATCCCGTCCTCTCGCTTCATCCCCGCCGTTGTCCACCTTGCCGGTGCCGCTCCTATGATCGTCTCGTCCACTGCGCCCTGCAGCCATCGTCTACACTCCTAGATCTGCTTCCACGCGCCGACAGCCATCGCTACCGCATACACGGCGCACCACCAGAGGCGGTACTCTTTCGTATCTGCTCAACTTATTTATCGCAGCAAGAAAATAGATCGCCACAGCTTTACTTTGATTTCTTGTCCATCACTTACTTGCTAGTTGAAAGCAAACATTGGTTGCGAAGTTGCCTTTGTCCAATTTGCACCTTCAGATCCGTCATGGCACACTTATACTCGCAATGCTTATGGTTTTCCCCTTTTATATTCCACACTAGCTAAATGACAGTAGACTAAATTTCAAAATTGGATCAGTCGATTTTTCAGAGTTCACCGGAGTTCGCCGGTGCGAATGAAGGGGCTCGTCTGGGGACGGTGGTTGTGGGGGGCGGTGGTGGGGCCTCGCCGAATGAAGAAAACTCGACACGGGTGGGGGCAGGGCTGGGGGTGGGGGTGGCAGAGGAACACAGGCGGTGGCGGGCGGTTCAGGGGAGGGCGGGGGGTCGGGGCCGGTGGTTCGGTCGGCGGCCCGTGTGGTGTTCTGTATGGGAAGAATCAGGGACGAGAAAGAAGAAGGGTTAGGAGACCTAGGATCTTCATCCAACCGCCTAATGGTCGACTGACCCAAATGACAAAAGTCACACGACTTGCATGCAGACATGCCTTTACATTCAGTACCATCATCGTACCTGCTTAGCACTCCTCCTGAATCCATCAAGCTAAACAACGTGCCACTCATAATTCCAAACTTGTTGCTCAAATACGAATCTGATATGATGCTGATATTTCTAAAACAGATAACGTTTAATTGGTTCGCTAATGTTCCTACTTTACTTTCGAAAATCACGTGCACCATATATAGAGAGACAGCAGGGAGTTGCATTCTTAATGCGCTCTGGTTCATCATGTGTGGGCACTGCGCAACGAACATTTTATTATCCAAAGTCTGCTTGCTCTTCTTTAGCATGTTCCTCTTCCGTTCTTTTTTAATAAGTACTCTCTCCTTTCCTAAATACAAGTCTTTGTATAGATTCCAGCATGGACTACATATGGAAAAAATGAGTGAATCTACACTCTAAAATGTATCTGTATACATATGTATGTGATCCATAGTGGAAATCTCTACAAAGACTTATATTTTGGAATGGAGGGAGTATGATAGTAGTACAGTATGTTCCTTGTAGTGAAGATGGAGCAGGGACATTTGCAGTGTAGAGGTCTATACGGTCGGTTGTGATGGACACTTTGAACTCTTCGGGCCTCTTTGATTCGTAGGATTTTGTAAACATAGGAATATGATTTGTAGTGGCCTGCCCACTTGAATCCTATAAGATTAGCAAGGAAATGCGGGGAGCTATGTCGCCTTTGAGAGTTACACTGATATTAATAGTACCGCACCTTCAGTTTAAGAGAGATGGTATCCGAAGCCTTTCTAGCCATACTGGCAATACTAGCACATATTCTAACAAGTTCCACTTTGTTGATTTTACTCCTGATGCTTACGGTTTTCCCGTTATATCTACACTATGATCTGTGTAGCTGCTATGTGTCGCACTAGCAGCAGTCCACTCTTGAAGCTAAACAACACACCAATCATAAGTCCAAAGCTTACTTCTTCAAATATGAATTGTGATATGATACTGATATTAGTTAACAGACACACATTTAATTGGTCAGGTAATGCTCCCACTTTATTTTCCAAATGCATGTGGTCACATATAGAGAGACAACATGGAATTGCATTTCTTTGGGTGTTGTGATTCATCATGAGTGGGCAACCAACATTGTATGCAATGCAGCGGAACCTCAAAAATATGCTTCCTCTTCTATTCTTTAACATGTTCCTCTTTTGTTATTCTGTATTTAGTAAGTACAGTATGTTCCCTGTCCAGAAGGGGAGCAGGGACATGTGCAGTCAACAGCTGATAGAGCTAGCCTGTAATCGATAGGCTTTCAATTAGTAGCGGCAATACAACACCGTATTTTCCAGCTAGTTCCACTTTCCTGATTTATATATCGTGGTTATGGTGTACCCCATTTATGTACACTATGATTTGCCTAGTTGCTGTGTGCTCTTGTTATCAGGGTTTGGCAATAAACTCTCTATACAGTATATTATGAAACTATCATCTGCCAACTATCCTTACTTCTGGAACCTATTTTTTGTGTACTTGTGCCAGATTATATTAATGCACGCACCATATTATAGCACACATGAGCTCTCTCATCACAATCCAGTGATAGCACACAAGAATTACAGGGGCGCCCCTATATTAGAATATCCTCTGCATTACAAAGTAATCTCACTACTATTTATGTTTTCATGGTTCTCAGATATTATACGTAATTACAGTGAATAACACTGTGGAACACTGCAATGACTTACAAAATTTGCACCAAGGCATTGAGTGCCATTCTGGATGCAATGAGACTCATACACTCCCCACCTGTAGATTCTTGTTTAGAATATGATCCTAATGACTATTCTAACCTCGAGGAGTGAAAGGCAGATGGCCTGTCCTGTTCACCCATCAAGGTGCCTGTTCTAATTTGGCAAGGTTTTATTGATTGCGTGTATCTTGCATATGTTGTCTTGCATTTCTTCTACTTTGTTGCACCACCATCCGCTTAGTTTACTCATCATATATGTCAAGATGCCATGCCCATCCATTATCAATACATATTCCATCTGTCATCATACCATGTTTTCCCACTCAAATGTTGTTCTTGTGCATCATACATCAAAAAGGAAGAGGGTGATTGCCGAACCTGAAGGAGCAGCAGTAAAGTCCTTGAAAAACGTGGTGGTGCCGGAGAAATCAGACATCACCCCACTTATATTGGCTGTACAACCAGTGACACAAAACATAGGACCGACTCCAGCAGACTGTACCCACACTTCACTGGCCACACCACTAGCCTCACCACACAGGACCTGCACTCTAGCAAAAGGTATGCCGATTTCAGTTGCCATAGCACCAGCCGTACCACAGAAAAATCCCACTCCAGCAAAAAGTACAGCAAGTCCACCAGCCAAAGACCTATCCCAACTGCAGAGACGGACAATTCCTACAGATTGGAACACCATTCCTGTTATTCCCAGTTTTAAAGACAATGCTTTCAATGTTGTTAGGGACTACGTGCATATATTCCCATCATGGAAATATTATAGTGAAGACAAACACCATTTTCACATCTTCCTGTCCCACTTATGTGTACGTGCTATTATTCGTGGTGATTATTTTCCTGTTTTCTGCTGATTGAACACATCAATGATTTACATTACATTGTTGTAAGTAGGCGAGGGTCAATCTTGATAGTCATGACGAGCAAAGCTTGCTTGCGCTTTTCAAGGAAGCATTGCAGCAGTATCGTTGTTACCTGAGGTAATCACACTTTGATGGCAAGTCTATAAATGAAGTTCCGATGAAGTCTCCTGTGCTAAATTTAGAAGACATTGAATGAAAAACCTTGTTATGCACTGGTCTCGTGTCGGGGGAAACGACACCTACGGGATCACGAGGAGTCCCTTTTGCTACGGTTGGCGGGCGCGGGGCTGTGGAAAGAGCGGCATTGAGAGATCAACGCAGGGGATTATCCAGGTTCGGGCCGCAAGGACGCGTAATACCCTACTCCTGCTAGTTTCTTTTCATCTAGTGTTCTTGGACTAGCTACAAGGCGTGCAGGGTCCAAAAAGTCTGAATCCTCTCCCAGTACGCCGCGGGCCTCCTTTTATAGACAAAGGGGCCGCCACAGTGGCACACAGGAGGTGGAAATCTATACAGTGGTCGAGTCTATCCTCTGGCACCGTTGGACAAATGCATTTAATGCGCTGCCGACGTGCCCTTCTTGCTTTATCGGGGACGGCAAGGAAGCTCGTCCCAGCTGTCGCCACCTCGCCTGGCTTCGACGCGCGTCCGAACTGACGAGGCGAGTGGCGCCACGCTGGCTGGCTAGCTGCTGAGTTGATGCAGTGGCAGAGCCTTCATGAAGATCTGCATGCCACCACGCAGGTGCTTGCTGAGTTGGCCTAGGGGCCGCACGTCGCCACAAAGGTGTTCGCCTAGTTGGTCGGCTGGCAGCTGCATGGGAACGGCGGCGGAGCTTTGGCACATGTGGGCCTGGCTGCGGCCCCGCAGATGTCTTCGGCAAGAGTCTTGCCGGGGCCCCGGCAAGGGTCTTGCCGTGGCGTTGTAGTCGTCCCCGGCAAGGGGCTTACCGGGGTCTCGTTGGTATCTTCGGCAAGGATCTTGCCGAGGATCTTCGTCTTCTGGTTATTTATCTCGTCTTGTATGCTCTTGGTCTTCACAAAGATCTGCATGCCACTACAAGGCGCCTCCCGAGCTTCGGTTCCAGTGTGTGTCGGTGGGAAACGACACCTATGGGATCACAAGAATCCCTACTGCGGTTGCGAGGCGTGGGGTTGAGAGAAGAGCGGGTCTAACAGAGAAGCACGCGCTTCGTTTATCCAGGTTTGGGCCGCGAGGATGCGTAAAACCCTACTCCTACTTTGGTGGTTGTATTTTGTGTTCTTCAACTAGCTACGGAGTGTAACGAGCTCCGAAAAGCCGAATCCTTCTCTTGGTCGCCTCGGGCCTCCTTTTATAGGAAAAAGGGGCTGCCACAGTGGCACACAGGAGGTGGAAAGGTCTACAGTGGCACTAGGTTATCCCTCGTATTACAGGACAAGGTGCATTTAATGCATCGCTTAGGTGTCCTCTCACTTTATCGGGGACAGGGGCGAGGCCCGTCCCGTCCGTCGCCGCTCCTCCAGGCTTCGACACGCGCCCTGGCCAGCGGTGCATGCGGTGCCATGCAGGCAGGCAGGCAGCTGAGGTGGTGCGGTGGTGGAGCCTCCACGAAGGGCTGCATGTAGCCACGCACGTGCCTGCCCAGCTGGTTGGGCGGCAGCTGCATGCGAACGGTGGTGGAGATGTGGCTTGGCGAGGGCCTTGTCGGGTGGCCCGGCAAGGGTCTTGTCGGGTGACCCGGCAAGGGTCTTGCCGTGGTGCGCAGGCGTCCCCGGCAAGGATCTTGCCGGGGGTCTTGTGGGTTCCTTCGGCGAGGATGGCTGCTTTCCCATCCTCAGTTGATCTTGGCTATTCTTTGTCTTCACAAAGATCTGCATGCCACCACAGAGGTGCCTCCCGAGCCCTGTCCCAACACATGTGTTGAGTGTTGGTGGGCTCGAGGGTGGCTCGCTCGGCCGGCGTGGGCGAGCTGCCCCGGCAAGGGTCTTGCCGGGGCCGCTGAGGCCGCCCCGGCAAGGATCCTTGGTGGGGAAACCTGCTTCGCCCATCTGATCTTTGTGGCCTTGGTCCTTGTCGTTGCTTTGCTTTGTCTTGGGCTTCAGTCTTACCTCGGCTCACCTCCCCCGCACTGCTTGGCGTGCTCGCGAGCGTGGCTCTGACTGCCCGTGCACAGGTGAAGGGGTACAAAAATATGCCCCTAGTTTTGTACACCAACAGGAGCCCCCGGGCCTGGGCCACACATACGCGCGACACGTTGTTGGGTCAGGCCCAAAACAGTGCGCGGGCAGGCGGGGTGGTTTTTACCGCGGTAAGATTTTTCGCGCGCTGTGCTTCCCACGACCCGCGCGCGCGGCGCGGCGTCGAGGGGCGTGCGTGACGTGGGCGGCATGCGTGGGGCGGTTTCCGCAAGCATGCGTCACATCGCAGTAAAGAGGCGGCTCGCGCCTTCCCCGTAAAGGGAGGAAGGCGTGGAGGCGCGGCTCATTTACTGAATGGGGCCGAGGCGCGGTCTTCAAGGCGTCCACTCCCCACGATCACGGGGTGGGGAGAGGTCGCCTCACTTGTCCCCTCGGTTCTGCACGTCTGCTACGCGTCTTCCATGCGCTCGGGGTGGCAAACAGTGGAGGCAGGAAACCGGGCCGTCGTTGGTTGGGGCAGCGGGTCGGTCCTGGTTCCCTGCGCCTCCCGTATCTTGATTGGCCGAGCGAGGCGGCCGAGCCCCAACCCCATTCCTTTATAAAGAGCGGGAGGGGGGATGGCATCCCGAATTCTTCCATCTTCTCCCTCCTTCTGCTTCTGCTCCTTCCTTCCATTCGTCATGGAGAAAGGGAATCCCGGTCCTTCGATGGTGGCGCCGAGGGTCGCCGCTCGACAACGCGTTCCTCCTCCTCCTGCGCCTGCGGTGGTAGAGCCAACCGCAAGGGGAAGGGGGAGGGGCGAGACCTTGGGTGAGGCCGGGGCAGAGGCCGCAGCACTCGGGGAAGAGGAGGACGGGGTGGCGCGCCGGCCTCACCCCCGCCAGCAGCTCCTCCTTCGATGGAGGGCCATGCTGGGGACAACCCCTGCGAATTCTTCGTCAGGCTGCGCCGGCCGCCACGCCGTCGCCTTCGCCTCCCGACTCCATTTGCGCGGGAGATGGAGCTGGATCCGCCGCAGTCGTTGCGGCTGCACATGAGGGGCTGCGGGAACAACGGTACATGGGCCGACGTCGAGTTCTCCGCCCCTCACGTCATGTACCTCCGTCGTGGGTGGAAGACGTTCGCTCACATCCACAGCTTGACAGCGGGGCTCATCCTCTACTTCAAATTGATGGAGGATGGCCTACTCTCCGTCAAGGTCTTCGGGGAGTTCGGGACTCGCCTGAAGTGCTGCGTGGAGAGCTCCTCCAATGGAGATTTTTACGACGGAAGCTCTTCCTCGAGCGAAGGTGACTAGGAGGACAGCGGGGCGGATAGCGGGGATGAGTCCGACTAGGCGTCGGACGCCCCGCGTCTGGGCGGGTGCGGCAGCAGCAGCATCTACACCTGGCCTCTCCTCCGGCAGGGGTTTGCCGGGGGTGGGGCCAGCTCCTTGAACTTCTCGGGGCCGTCTCCTTGGGCGGTTGGCATCAGGGGGCTGCGGAAGAGGAAGAGCGCGGGCGGCAAGGCCGTCAACTCGGAGTACGTAGGCACCGACGCCTTTGTCACGTACCGCCGGTTCTGCCGCCTCCTCTTCCAGCTCTATTCTCAGCACCGTCATCACCGGCCCGCCCATGGGCGGCCGCCGAGGTGTTCTCTCGGTGTCTTCTGCTGTTCGTAGCTTGCCTAGGCGCCCTTTTTGCCCTTTTCGCCTCCTTGACCTGCCTCCTGAGGAGAGGGACAAGAAAGGCATTACGGGCATCTTATCTCTTTTTAGTCTTGTAAGCCTTCGGGCCTTCGGGCCTTTGTTAACTTTAGAACTTGTAATCCCCTTGCTCATGTTTTTCATTTCGTATGAACTGTACCTATACGGAATGTTTTTTTAATGAAAAAGGGATGTTTGCCGGGCTTTTCGTTCGTAGGTAAAACCCACGACAAGGAGTAAATCTTTGTTACCTTTAAGATAAACGTTTTCTCGCCCGGCAACAGGCCTTGCCGTTCCCCCACTTCGCTTGAACTATCTCACGCGCTTGGCGGAGGCAGGGATGAGGTGGGCTTAGGCTCCTCGTTTCATTTCCTTGCTCCCACGACTACGACCAAACTCAGTCCCAGGAAACGAGTCCTGGGGTCCGGAGTGAGGGGAGCACGGTAGCCTAAGGATAAAACGAGATTTCACATCCCTCAGTCCATAACGAAACGCATGATAAGGGATAAAGAACTTATCTGAATCTGCAGCCCCCGGCAACCTTGGCTTGCCGCGGGTGGATCTTTGCTCTTGTAGCCACCGGCAATACTGGCTTGCCGGGGCCCGGGCGCCGGTCCGTCCCCTTTCTTCCAAAGCAGCTCGGCAAGGATATTCATGTGTCCTGCGAACCAAAGAAGACAGAGAAGAACAGAAAGACGCGCACTCGACCTCTAAGCTATGGGTTAGCCGCCACTAAGCACTATCAACCCTAACCAAGGACGAGACTCGACCTAGCATGCATGCTATAACTTAGGGCGCCAGCGCTGCATTTATTCTCGCTCAGGGTCTGCGCCTGGCTTTGTACAAAGGGTCACATGCCTTGCGGCAAAGCTCGTACAAAAGGTGGCTTGCCGGGAGGCCCGGCAAGCCGCGCCTTATGGGTAAAACTTGCGAAGATGCTCGATGTTCCAGGAGTTGCTCACTGGTACGGCATCCTCGGTCTCCAGGCGGACTGCGCCATGCCTGGTGACTCGTATTACCCGATAAGGGCCTTCCCACTTCGGCGTCAACTTGTTGGAATTCTTGGCCGACTGAACGCGCCGAAGAACAAGGTCGCCTTCCTCAAAGCTTCGGGCATGAACCTTGCGGCTATGGTAGCGGCGCAAGGCTTGCTGGTAGCGTGCCGCTCTCACAGCCGGCAGAAGACGATCCTCCTCAAGGAGCGTCGCGTCATCTTGGCGCAACGGCTCTTGCTCAAGCTCATCATAAGCGAGCACTCGAGGTGACCCGTATATGAGTTCCGTGGGGAGAACTGCTTCTGCCCCGTATACCAGGGCAAAAGATGTCTGGCCGGTGGCTCAATTTGGCGTCATCTTGATCGACCAAAGAACCGCCGGCAGTTCATCAATCCAGCGCCTTCCGCTCTTGTGCAGCTCATCAAAAGTCTTTGTCCTCAGGCCTCGCAACACTTCAGCATTTGCCCTCTCCGCTTGGCCGTTGCTCCGTGGGTGTGCCACGGAAGCAAAACAGACCTTGCTGCCGAGGTATTGAATGTATTGCATGAAGGTGTGGCTTGTGAACTGCGTGCCGTTGTCGGTGATGACTCTGTTTGGCACACCAAAACGGCAGACCAGTCCTTCGAAAAACTTGACAGCTGACTGAGCAGTCACCTTTCTCACTGCTTCAACCTCTGGCCACTTTGTGAACTTGTCGATTGCAACGTACAAGTACTCAAAGCCCCCGACGGCGCGGGGGAAGGGGCCCAGTATATCGAGCCCCTAGACCGAGAATGGCCAGTTGAGAGGGATTTGTTTGAAGGGCTTGAGCTGGTTGATGAAGCTTCTTTGAATGGAACTGGCACGCTTCACACTTGGTGACTAGCGCCGTCCCATCCTGGAGGGCGGTGGGCCAGAAGAAACCTTGCCGGAACGCCTTCCCGGCAAGGGCCCTTGACCCTATGTGGGAGCCACATATGCCTCCATGTATCTCTGCCAACAGCTCCAGTCCTTCCTCCCGGGGGATGCACTTGAGTTTCACACCGTCCGGCCTTCTCCGGTACAGGACATCATCGACGAACTGGTACAGGGCGGACCGACGGGCTACTTTCTCCGCTTCTTCCTGCTCCTCAGGAAGCTCCCCTGTCTGGAGGAATTGGATGGTATGTTGCGCCCATGCCGGAGCCTAAGGCTCGACGACAAGGGCTAAAGGCATCTCTTCCGCCATGGGAGCGACTGTCTCTACAGCCAGGGCCTGACGCCCCGCTGGAGTCAATTGCTCTCGGGCAGGCTCAGCGTCCGCGGCAGTACCCTTGCCGGCGACCCCGAGGGGCTCGGTAGGAAAGTACTTGCTGGGACCTGATTTTCTCTGCTTGCTCTGCCCTGCTGATGGATCGACGGATGGTTGAGTTAACCGGACCAAAAAGGTACCTGGTTCCACAGGTAGCTTGAATGCGGCACGCTTTGACAGGTAATCGGCGACGTCGTTCTCCGCTCGGGGACGTGCTCCGCCTGGATACCGTCAAAGCGTATGACGGTGTCCTGGACTAGGGGATACTCACCACGTCATCTCCCGATCTGTTAGATTGGCCGAGGACCCCCATGGCCGTATACTCATGGGCCAGTCCGGACAGCTGCCTCATACAAGGAAGATTCCACAAGACTTGGTGATCAAGACAAGGACTCCTCCCCCACCGACGTATTCGGCTAGGACTCTTGTTATCCTAGGGCTCTGGTGCATTATATAAACCGAGGCCATGCTAGTCGATAGACCTTCGTAGTGGAGCCTCCACGAAGGTCTGCATGTAGCCACGCAGGTGCCTGCCCAGCTGGTTGGGTCGGCAGCTGCATGCGAATGGCGGTGGAGCCGTGGCTCGTGCGGGCCTGATGGTGGCCCTGCTAGCACGCTTGGCGAGGGCCTTGCCGGGTGGCCCGGCAAGGGTCTTGTCGGGTGACCCTGCAAGGGTCTTGCCGTGGTGCGCAGGTGTAACGCCCACGATGCGGCTATATCTCCCACGTGTCGAGGCATGACTTAGAGGCATAACCGCATTGTGGTTTTGTCGCAAGAAGGGTCATCTTCACACAATCCCATGTAATGAACAGGAATGGGATAAAGAGTTGGCTTACAATCGCCACTTCACACAATACATAATTAAATCATACATCATTCAAGATACACACATAGGTCCGACTACGGAACCAAAAGAGCAGAAGACAACCCAACTGCCAGATCCCCGATCGTCCCAACTGGGCTCCACTACTGATCAACAAGAAAAAGAAACAACACAACGAACAAGATCTTCATCGAGCTCCCACTTGAGCTCAGTAGCATCACCTGCACTGGTATCATCGACACCTGCAACTATTTGGGAAGTATCTGTGAGTCACGAGGACTCAGCAATCTCACACCCGCGAGATCAAGACTATTTAAGCTTATAGGAAAGATGAGGTAATGAGGTGGAGCTGCAGCAAGCACTAAGCATATATGGTGGCTAACATACGCAAATAGAGCGAGAAGAGAAGCAACGGAACGGTCGTGAACTAGCAATGATCAAGAAGTGATCCTGAACTCCTACTTACGTCAAAGATAACCCGAAAGCCGTGTTCACTTCCCGGACTCCGCCGAGAAGAGACCATCACGGCTACACACGTGATTGATGCGTTTTAATTAAGGTCAAGTGTCAAGTTCTCTACAACCGCATATTAACAAATTCCCATCTGCCACATAATCGCGGGCACGGCTTTCGAAAGATAATACCCTGCAGGGGTGTCCTAACTTAGCCCATCATAAGCTCTCACGGTCAACGAAGGATAGACCTTCTCCCAGGAAGACCCGATCAGTCTCGGAATCCCGGTTTACAAGACATTTCGACAATGGTAAAACAAGACCAGCAAAGCCGCCCGATGTGTCGACAATCTCGATAGGAGTCGCACGTATCTCGTTCTCAGGACACACCGGATAAGCGAAGCGTACAGGTACCGACATAACCCAAGTTACCAAGGGATGGTCCCGCACGGTGTTGTAGTTTGGACCAACACTTAGACAAGCACTGGCCCGGGGGGGGGGGGGGTAAAATAAAGATGACCCTCGGGATGCGCGACTCCCAAGGGAAAAAGGCTAGGTGAGGCAAATGTAAAACAAAGGTTAGGCCTTGCTGGAAGAGTTATATTGAAAGCGAACTGTCAAGGGGGTCCCATAAATCACCCAACCGCGTTAGGAACGCAAAATCAAGGAACATAACACCGGTATGACGGAAACTAGGGCGGCAAGAGTGGAACAAAACACCAGCCATAAGGCCGAGCCTTCCACCCTTTACCAAGTATATAGATGCATTAATTAAATAAGAGATATTGTGATATCCTAACATAAACATAATCCAACATGGAGCAATCTTCATCTTCACCTGCAACTAGCAACGCTATAAGAGGGGCTGAGCAAAAGCAGTAACATAGCCAAACAACGGTTTGCTAGGAAGGGTGACAAAGGTTAGAGGTTCATGGCAATTTGGGAGGCTTGAAGAGCAAGTGAATAGGTAGCGCAGCATAGCAATAGAGCGAACAACTAGCAAGCAAAGATAGAAGTGATTTCGAGGGTATGGTCATCTTGCCTGAGATCCCGCAAGGAAGAAGAACGAGTCCATGAAGAAGACAAGCGGACGTAGACGAACGAATCCTCACAACTCCGGAACGAAACCGAAGCTAACGAGAGAAGCAACCCGGAAAGAAACAAACAACAAAGTAAACAACCACCACATACACATGGCATGATGCACAAACAAGTATGATGCATGTCCGATTTAAAGAGGCATGGCATGGCAAAGTGCAACAAACAACACTACAAATTAAGAGGAGCTCAATATGCAACGAGTTGCATATTGACGAAACACCACATCAATTATTTAGTTCTCTCCCATTTATGTACCCAACAATATTAAATGTTGTTAACCATGGCAAGAGGTGAAGCACAGGGAAAGTACCTATTATAGGCAATTTAAATGAGGCCGGAACAACAAACAATAATTCCGGAAAATCCTCATGTCATTTAGCAATTTTAATGCAAACATCAATTGTAAACATTTTAAATGTTGTTATCATGATGCGGATGACAATGCAAGTTTTAATCAATTTTATAAAACGTGGACAAGAGCATGTTATGAAGCATTTGTTACCGTGGTGGAACGAAAAAGGTGCCACGGCAACGATAACGAAAATGATGCCACGGCACCATATCGGTTCCGGTCGCTCATGGAGATACCGGCGCAAAAGAGAATTGTGCGGATGTGTGAAACGCGCAAGAGATGGTGGGGTGCTCCCGGATTACCGGGTTCCCACGGATTAGTGGCATGGCAATCGAGGAACGTGCAAAGACCTCTCTCGGAAACGGTGCAACCACGAGCATCTCATACAACACACACACATTCGTTCACGGGCGTCGTTCTCGGCGGTTATACCTTCGAAGCGTGCATTCGGGGCGGAACGCGTTAGAAGTGGAAGTAGTTGTTCACGTGTCATAGGGGAAGTAGTCGTTCTCGCGACGGTAGTGGAAGTAGTGGTACATGTCGGCGGTAGTTGTTCAGGGTCTTGGCGGGTCGTCGTGTAGCCGTACATGTTCGTTGTGGTACACGGTTCGAAGTCGTACATATCCCGTAGATGTTCAGGGTCGCCGTGAGGAACTTGTCGAAACCAGGGTCTCGGTCGTCGATAGAGGTACTTGGTAAAATCCATGGGTGTCAGTAGTTGTACATGGCGAATCCACGCTCGATGACTGTTGGACTTGGCGTCAACAGCAACAGGGGCGCGAAGCAGGGACTTGGCGGCAGCGGCGGGAACTTGGCACGACGGTCCCCCGCGGCACTCTAGGAGGCAGCAAGGCGCGGGGACGGCAGACGATGTGGCCCATCCGGGCGGCCACGCACAGGCGTACGAGCGGGCGAGCGAGCTCCTCTGCTCGACAGGAAGCAGAGCAGCGGCAGCTCAAGCAGGTGAAGCAGGGGAACGGGCAGCAGCAGGACAAAGCAGAGGACGCAGTGACGCGGCTTGGTACTCCGGCGACGGCGAGGTAGATGCAGACGAGGCGGCCGTCCGGGCGAAGAGACGAGCGCGGGGTCGGGCGCTGCTGCGGTGAGCTCGTCTCCCGTGCGGCTTCGGCGTGAGGGAGTCAGGAGGTCGAGGAGGCAGGGGCGCGACGGGGTGGCCTGAAGGTCGAGGAGGCCCGGCGGGTTCACTGGCGGTCGGGAGGCCCTCTCCATGGGTGCTCGGGCGAAGGAGCTCCGGTGGGGCAGCGCGTGGAGGAGAAGGGAGGCGAGACCGGCCTGGGGGAGCTGGTCGCCGGCGGCGAGGTTCGCTGGAGCTGCGGGTCACGAGGAGGAGGAGCGGCGATGGAGTGGTGACCTACGGCTGGTTGCCGGCGCGGACGAGACAAGGGACGGCGGAGCGCCATGGTTGAGGGAGCAGAGGAGGGGGCGAAGCACAGGAGGAGGCTTGGGCGCTGGAGGGAGCAGCAAGGCAACGCCATGGAGGGTGCGAGCAGAAGGGAGCTCCTCTCCCTGGCTCGATGCGTGCGTGTGTGTGAGTGACGGCGCAGGGAGGGACGAGAGGGAGAGATGGGGATCGGGAGAGAGCGTGGTGAGGGGCTAGGGTTAGGTGGGGCGCCGACTGGGCCTAGGCCTGGGTGGTGGGCTGCGGGAGGCCGCGGTGGCCTGGGCCGACTGCTGTGGGAAGGTCGTGCTACGGCTGCTCTCCTTCTTCTTCTTTTTCCAAAAAAACAAAAAAATGTCAAAGAAGAAAAAGAAGAAGAACGGAAGGTAGAGATAGAATTTGGGCAGGCAGATAAATTTCCCGGACATCACAAAATATGTTCGTTCCAAGAAAAACGGAGTGGGTAAGATTGCACGGTTTAAAATCAAATGCATTTGAATTTAATTCAAATGGTTTGAACAAGGAGTAGGATTACAAAGTGTCCAAAATGTTGAACATTTAGGAAGGGCCTCGATAAGAGGGAAAATAATTGTTGGCAAAGCTTGGAGGTGAAACTTGAAGTGGAAATAGGCATGGAAATTAATTTGCAAGTGTGTTCCGGTTGATTCCAAACTAATGGAATATTTATAATAGCTCCATAAATATTAGGAGGATATGTTAAAGAGAAATCACCATGTGAATTCCCTCGATTTAAATGGATCGAAGATCCATGCAATTTATTTAGTTGAGTTTTATGCAAAGATTAATGACATGATGGCATGATGACATGATGCAATGCAAAAATAAAAGAGCAAGCACAAAAGAAACACACGGCGATCACGAAAATAAGGAAGTCTTCTGAAGCGTCGGTCTTGGGGCGTTACAACACTCCACCACTACGAGAGGATCTCGTCCCGAGATCTAGGATGGCACCGGAGGGAAAACGGAAGAAGAAGAGGTAAAACTAATTGCTTCTTTGACAAATGAGTGAAACCAAAGAACCTTGAGAGGTCGCAAAGCTTGAGGAAATGGCACAACCGAGATGAACAAAATTTAAAACACTCCGTTCAGCAAGAGGAACAAGGAACATTGCGAGAACCTTTGTAGGTTGAAGAATATGAAACGAGAGCTTAACGGATCATAAGGAATATGAAAGCATACCGGTAGAAAAGAGAGACAAGGAACACCATGTGAAGCTTGAGGTTAATTGACACAATAGATATTTAAACCACTCCGGTTAAAACAAGATAGGGAAGGAATAAGAATGATATAATTTGGGCAGCACTCCGACTGTAAATGGAAGGAATTGAACATGAATTTGACAAGATGAGGGGATACTTGACGAAATCAACAACACACTGCCTCCGGAACTATTAAAAGAATGGCACAAGGGGTAAGAAAGATTTCAGACAGCCCTCCTGTTGAGGAAGGAGACAAAACTTGATAAGGTGAGAGAACTCGAATGAAAACACGATACTCCGGCAAAATGGATAAGAAAGGAAAAATTACATGATCTTGACAAAACAAGATGATTGGTCGAAGAGAGCAACATCACAATGCCTCCGGGACAAACGAATAGAAGATAGATCATCGGAATAAGATAACGGAGAAGAAAATGACAACTTCTGCCACAAATGAGCTTGGAAAGCATCCTTCCAAGAAGATTATAACGGAGTTGTTGGAAAAAAACCCAACAACAAAAGGATATGATCCTCGTGGGCTTATGGAGACATCTCAAAACATGAGGTGAAAATTTTGCCACTAACGAAAGCAATTGCTTGCTTGAGATCAACGAAGAGATGAAATCTTCTTCCACCAAGAGGAGAAAGAGAAAACTTGGTCATTGATAAACTTCCCAAATAGCTACATTCCTTAGGGAAGGCTATAGGTGAAATATAACCCAATACAACTCCAACAAAAAGATTGATTGGATGAAAAAATTCTCTTGAACGAAGATAAAATGATGGATTTAAATATGTCACTCTTGAAAACTTTGTGAATCATGAAACCCGAAGGAAAATTATCGAGAATGACATAACACCACCTCAAAAGATATTGATAGAGGGAATTTGTACTTCGGAATGTAAGATGAAGAATGCTTGAACTCCTCAAACAAAACATGTGTTGAACACCATGTTTATTTTGAAGTATGGCTTGACGTGTCTTAACCCTGGGAGAAATCTTGAAGAACAATTGAAGAATGAAAAGAATCCTTGACGAACCACCAAGTAGAGCCTCCATGAAGAACTCTGGTAAAAAGGATGATAAAACGAAAGAGAAGTCGAGAACACAAGGTGAAGCCTTGCGATGATTTAGATGGAGCTTTGAAATAATATAATGCAGAAAGCTTGGAACTCCGGAAAGAAAAGATGAACTTGGAACCGAGAATTTGATATCATGAACGAACTCCAAAAGAAGGGATTAAACACTTGGATGAAACAAGAATAAGAATTACGTTATGCATATCCTTCACCAATTTAAATTGATGACAAGCAACGGATCTTGCATACTACTTATTCTCGTAGAAAGGATTAACATAGATATAGCGCGAACTTGAGAAGGTCTTGATGGAACCACCGGTAGGATTGGGAAAGAACGAATGAATTAATATGAGGACATAGGAAAAGGAATCTTGAACGAACCACCGTGAGAATTGAAAACAATTGAAGAAAAGTGGACGAAACACCGTAAGAATTAAAGAACGCGCGAAAATACTCGAGGGAAAATAGATACATGAGAACGAATAGATCACGAGCTGACTAGAGGATACTTGAACGATGCACCGGGAGAATATGGAGATGAACGAAGAGACAGCAATTTAGAGTAATTGGAGAACAAAGCTGAAAACTTAGAACGAAGAAATCTTCTGAAATGATGGCCTTTGGATGATCAAGAAATGAAAACAACTCATGAAATGCTCAGGATGGGTATGAAAAGAATTCTCACAATCGAAAACAACTATGAGAGGATGGCATAAGCTAGAACTATTAATCTTCAAGAGAACGGATAAGATTTGGAGGAAAAACTCTTCTTCAGTCTTCAAATGTTGAGAATGATGACGAGAAACACCACCCTGAATTTATGAGGCACTCCGGAACCATGAAGAATAGAAAGGTTGAATCAACAATGAAAAGAATTTGAAAGATCTTGGAGAAAGAAATATGACTGATGATAAATCATTCTTACGTCAAACTTTGTAAAGAATTTGAGAATAACTCCGGAAAGATTTAGAAGAGTCAGGTAAAATCCTGGAAAAAGACCTGTGGGTTAGGGCCCACTCAGAAGAAACACCGTTGAAATGATTAAAAGAAAGATTGCGCCGATTGAATTAAATGTCTTGAATGAGATAGCATCCTCAAAATAACTTGAGTGAATTGAGAATGGAAACTTGAATCTTCTAAGATATCTTCATCACTCCGGAACAATTGAATAGGAGAAATGGAAGATTAAGAGGTGCACCGGTACGAGAAAACATTTGAAACGAGGAAAAGATATGATCGACAAAGCTTGAATTTAATCCACCGGAGAAGAATACAAGAATGAAGAATGATGAACTTGAAGTTTCGTGAGCATATTCATGGAAAATCACCGGATAAGAACATTGAAAGAAAAGAATGAAGAGACTTTGCATCAATAAAAAGGATACTTGATTAAAAATCTGAGTGTTTCAAGAAAAAGGGTGGGAGGGTGGGAAAAAAAACAAAGACAACTTGGGACGGATGAAGCAAACACCGTTGCAAAGAACTGATAATTGATCTCGCGAATGTTAAAATGATCGGATCCACTTGAAAAAGAGCACGTCGGTTGGAAAGAATTGGGATGACAAACTCGATGGTCAAGAAGGATTAGTATCCCCATAGGAATATGAGAACACCACTTAGAATATGGTATGGAATCAACACTTGACACTGAAGCAACTCGAATACCACAACTTAAAATAAAACAAAGGATTTGGCTTGCAAAATAAGCCGGAACAAACATATGATAGAGATTTCGTCCGAAGTTTTCGTGGTGGGGCCCACACGGGCTCGATCGTACAGCACCATCATGTACAAGGCAGTGCACATGACATACGAAGCGTCCCCGAGTTGGCATAGCCAAGGACTCTTTAAGACACTACGAGACCACTGTAAAACCAACCGTGGAAAGGCGGACCACTAGACGTCGAACCCCAATCTCATATCATGCATCTGTCGGAAAGATATCCTAAGAGCTACTTGAATTCCCACTTATAAACTCCCGAAACTTTCTGGTTATGCAATCAGGTGTTGGGGATACAGGGGACACAAAATATATCACCCAAACTAACAATACCTAGATCCAGCTGTATCCATTCGTCAACACATAACCAAGAAACCTTCGGAAATCGTGTACCTCAACCTTCGAAAAACATCCGTTATACGAGTTATGGCAATACTCCCGAACTCCCGCCCCAGTACTGGGTGGCGTCGAGGTGATCTCACCAACAACTGCATAAAAGAGATTTCGATGTCGGCGAAACTCAGGTATTCCAGAACTGCAACGATAAAATTGTGACGACAACACCTCGGAGCTCAACTCCCCGGGACACTGCCACAACCCCTAAATGTCAGGAGGCACCAAGAACAATGTTCTCGTCACAAAACCATCGGAACGATTCCAAGATACCCGCGTGATCCTAAAAAAATTTTAGTGAAATTTGAGGAGAGAATAGTCAAAACTTCTACGTCAGGAGACCTCACCAGAGCGACGAAGGGACTGAGGAGTAAAAAGAATCCTACTCTCCGATATATATAATCCTAAGACTCAAAACATTTTTGTTCTAGACTCAACAACGCCAGCGATTCGATCAAGCAGGGGGCTCCTAAGTCGGGGATGGCTCTGATTACCAACTTGTAACGCCCACGATGCGGCTATATCTCCCACGTGTCGAGGCACGACTTAGAGGCATAACCGCATTGTGGTTTTGTCGCAAGAAGGGTCATCTTCACACAATCCCATGTAATGAACAAGAATGGGATAAAGAGTTGGCTTACAATCGCCACTTCACACAATACATAAATAAATCATACATCATTCAAGATACACACATAGGTCCGACTACGGAACCAAAAGAAAGAAGACAACCCAACTGCTAGATCCCTGATCGTCCCAACTGGGCTCCACTACTGATCAACAAGAAAAGAAACAACACAACGAACAAGATCTTCATCGAGCTCCCACTTGAGCTCAGTTGCGTCACCTGCACTGGTATCATCGGCACCTGCAACTGTTTTGGAAGTATCTGTGAGTCACGAGGACTCAGCAATCTCACACCCGCGAGATCAAGACTATTTAAGCTTATAGGAAAGATGGGGTAATGAGGTGGAGCTGCAGCAAGCACTAAGCATATATGGTGGCTAACATACGCAAATGAGAGCGAGAAGAGAAGCAACGGAACGGTCGTGAACTAGCAATGATCAAGAAGTGATCCTGAACTCCTACTTACGTCAAACATAACCAGAAACCGTGTTCACTTCCCGGACTCCGCCGAGAAGAGACCATCACGGCTACACACGCGGTTGATGCGTTTTAATTAAGGTCAAGTGTCAAGTTCTCTACAACCGGATATTAACAAATTCCCATCTGCCACATAATCGCGGGCACGGCTTTCGAAAGATAATACCCTGCAGGGGTGTCCTAACTTAGCCCATCATAAGCTCTCATGGTCAACGAAGGATAGACCTTCTCCCAGGAAGACCCGATCAGTCTCGGAATCCCGGTTTACAAGACATTTCGACAATGGTAAAACAAGACCAGCAAAGCCGCCCGATGTGTCGACAATCCCGATAGGAGTCGCACGTATCTCGTTCTCAGGACACACCCGATAAGCGAAGCGTACAGGTACCGACGTAACCCAAGTTACCAAGGGATGGTCCCGCACGGTGCTCTAGTTTGGACCAACACATAGACAAGCACTGGCCCGGGGGGGGGGGTAAAATAAAGATGACCCTCGGGATGCGCGACTCCCAAGGGAAAAAGGCTAGGTGAGGTTGGACCTTGCTGGAAGAGTTTTATTTAAAGCGAACTGTCAAGGGGGTCCCATAAATCACCCAACCGCGTTAGGAACACAAAATCAAGGAACATAACACCGGTATGACGGAAACTACGGCAAGAGTGGCACAAAACACCAGGCATAAGGCCGAGCCTTCCTCCCTTTACCAAGTATATAGATGCATTAATTAAATAAGAGATATTGTGATATCCCAACATAAACATAATCCAACATGGACCAATCTTCATCTTCACCTGCAACTAGCAACGCTATAAGAGGGGCTGAGCAAAAGCGGTAACATAGCCAAACAACGGTTTGCTAGGAAGGGTGACAAAGGTTAGAGGTTCATGGCAATTTGGGAGGCTTGAAAGCAAGTGGTAGGTAGCGCAGCATAGCAATAGAGCGAACAACTAGCAAGCAAAGATAGAAGTGATTTCGAGGGTATGGTCATCTTGCCTGAGATCCTGCAAGGAAGAAGAACGAGTCCATGAAGAAGACAAGCGGACGTAGACGAACGAATCCTCACAACTCCGGAACGAAACCGAAGCTAACGAGAGAAGCAACCCAGAAAGAAACAAACAACAAAGTAAACAAACACCACATACACATGGCATGATGCACAAACAGGTATGATGCATTGCAGATTTAAAGAGGCATGGCATGGCAAAGTGCAACAAACAACACTACAAATTAAGTGGAGCTCAATATGCAACGAGTTGCATATTGACGAAACACCACATCAATTATTTAGTTCTCTCCCATTTATGTACCCAACAATATAAAATTTTGTTAACCATGGCAAGAGGTGAAGCATAGGGAAACTACCTATTATAGGCAATTTAAATGAGGCCGGAACAACAAACAATAATTCCGGAAAATCCTCATGTCATTTAGCAATTTTAATGCAAACATCAATTGTAAGCATTTTAAATGTTGTTATCATGATGCGGATGACAATGCAAGTTTTAATCAATTTTATAAAACGTGGACAAGAGCATGTTATGAAGCATTTGTTACCGTGGTGGAACGAAAAAGGTGCCACGGCAACGATAACGAAAATGATGCCACGGCAACATATCGGTTCCGGTGGCTCATGGAGATACCGGCGCAAAAGAGAATTGTGCGGATGTGTGAAACGCGCAAGAGATGGTGGGGTGCTCCCGGATTACCGGGTTCCCACAGATTAGTGGCATGGCAATCGAGGAACGTGCAAAGACCTCTCTCGAAAACGGTGCAACCATGAGCATCTCATACAACACACACATTCGTTCACGGGCGTCGTTCTCGGCGGTTATACCATCGAAGCGTGCATTCGGGGTGGAACGCGTTAGAAGTGGAAGTAGTTGTTCACGTGTCGTAGGGGAAGTAGTTGTTCTCGCGACGGTAGTGGAAGTAGTGGTACATGTCGGCGGTAGTTGTTCAGGGTCTTGGCGGGTCGTCGTGTAGCCGTACATGTTCGTCATGGTACACGGTTCGAAGTCGTACATATCCCGTAGATGTTCAGGGTCGCCGTGAGGAATTTGTCGAAACCAGGGTCTCGGTCGTCGGTAGAGGTACTTGGTGAAATCCACGGGTGTCAGTAGTTGTACATGGCGAATCCACGCTCGATGACTGTTGGACTTGGCGTCAACAGCAACAGGGGCGCGAAGCAGGGACTTGGCGGCAGCGGCGGGAACTTGGCACGGCGGTCTCGCGTGGCACTCTAGGAGGCAGCAAGGCGTGGGGACGGCAGACGATGTGACCCATCCGGGCGGCCACGCATAGGCGAACGAGCGAACGAGCGAGCTCCTCTGCTCGATAGGAAGCAGAGCGGCGGCGGCTCAAGCAGGTGAAGCAGGGGAACGGGCAGCAGCAGGACGAAGCAGAGGACGCAGCGACGCGGCTTGGAACTCCGGCAACGGCGAGGTAGATGCGGACGAGGCGGCCGTCCGGGCGAAGAGACGAGCGCGGGGTCGGGCGCTGCTGCGGGGAGCTCGTCTCCCGTGCGGCTTCGGCATGAGGGAGTCAGGAGGTCGAGGAGGCAGGGGCGCGACGGGGTGGCCTGAAGGTCGAGGTCGCCGGCGGGTTCACTGGCACGGCGCGAGGGGGCTCGGGAGGCCCTCTCCATGGGTGCTCGGGCGAAGGAGCTCCGGTGGGGCAGCGCGTGGAGGAGAAGGGAGGCGAGACCGGCCTGGGGGAGCTGGTCGCCGGCGGCGAGGTTCGCTGGAGCTGCGGGTCACGAGGAGGAGGAGCAGCGACGGAGTGGCGACCTACGGCTGGTTGCCGGCGCGGGCGAGACAAGGGACGGCGGAGCGCCATTGCTGAGGGAGCAGAGGAGGGGGCGAAGCAGAGGAGGAGGCTTGGGCACTGGAGGGAGCAGCAAGGCAACGCCATGGAGGGTGCGAACAGAAGGGAGCTCCTCTCCCTGGCTCGATGCGTGCGTGTGTGTGAGTGACGGCGCAGGGAGGGACGAGAGGGAGAGATGGGGATCAGGAGAGAGCGTGGTGAGGGGGTAGGGTTAGGTGGGGCACCGACTGGGCCTAGGCCTGGGTGGTGGGCTGCGGGAGGCCGCGGTGGCCTGGGCCGATTGCTGTGGGAAGGCCGTGCTGCGGCTGCTCTCCTTCTTCTTCTTTTTCCAAAAAAATAGAAAAATGTCAAAGAAGAAAAAGAAGAAGAACGAAGGTAGGGATAGAATTTGGGCAGGCAGATAAATTTCACGGACATCACAAAATATGTTCGCTCCAAGAAAAACGGAGTGGGTAAGATTGCACGGTTTAAAATCGAATGCATTTGAATTTAATTCAAATGGTTTGAACAAGGAGTAGGATTACAAAGTGTCCAAAATGTTGAACATTTAGGAAGGGCCTCGATAAGAGGGAAAAGAATTGTTGGCAAAGCTTGGAGGTGAAACTTGAAGTGGAAATAGGCATGGGAATTAATTTGCAAGTGTGTTCCGGTTGATTCCAAACTAATGGAATATTTATAATAGCTCCATAAATATTAGGAGGATATGTTATAAAGAGAAATCACCATGTGGATTCCCTTGATTTAAATGGATCGAAGATCCATGCAGTTTATTTAGTTGAGTTTTATGCAAAGATTAATGACATGATGGCATGATGACATGATGCAATGCAAAAATAAAAGAGCAAGCACAAAAGAAACACACGGCGATCACGAAAATAAGGAAGTCTTCTGAAGCGTCGGTCTTGGGGCGTTACAGCAGGCGTCCCCGGCAAGGATCTTGCAAAGGGTCTTGTGGGTTCCTTCGGCGAGGATGGCTGCTTTCCCATCCTCACTTGATCTTGGCTATTCTTTGTCTTCACAAAGATCTGCATGCCACCACAGAGGTGCCTCCCGAGCCCTGTCCCAACACATGTGTTGAGTGTTGGTGGGCTCGAGGGAGGCTCGCTCGGCCGGCGTGGGCGAGCTGCCACGGCAAGGGTCTTGCCGGGCCGCCCCGGCAAGGATCATTGCCGGGGAAACCTGATTCGCCCATCTGATCTTTGTGGCCTTGGTCCTTGTCGTTGCTTTGCTACGTCTTGGGCTTCGGTCTTACCTCGGCTCACCTCCCCCGCTCTGCTTGGCGTGGTCGCGGGTGTGGCTCTGACTGCCCGTGCACAGGTAAAGGGGTACAAAAATGTGCCCCTAGTTTTGTACACCGACAGTGTGGTTGATGGCGTCGAAACTCTCAGGCTCGAGGGTGGCAGCCCTGCTGGTGTTGGGCAAGTTGCCCTGGCAAGGCTCTTGCCGGGGCTGTGGAGGCCACCCCCGGCAAGGGCCTTGCCGGGGGAGCCCACCTCGCCCTTCTGCTCTTTGTGTTTCCGGCTTGGCGTTGGTCTAGTCGTGTTGTGCCTTTGCTTCCTCTGCCCCGCCCAGTGTGGCCAAGGGTGTGGGGTTGCGACTGCCCGCGCACAAGTAAAGGGGTGCAAAAAGAGACCCCTACTGTTGTACACCGACAGGAGCCCCGGGGCCTGGGCCACATATAAGCGCGGGGCGTTATTGGGACAGGCCCAGAACGGTGTGCGGGTGCGCGTGCGGTGGAATTTTTACTGCAGTAACTCCCTCGCTCGCTGCGCTTCCCCACGACCCGCGTTGAATGCGCAACATGGGGGTCGTGCGTGACGTGGGGGTCATGCATGGGGCGGTTGCTGCCCTCATGCATCACATCATAGTAAAGAGGCAGCTCGCGCCTTCGCCATAAAAAAGAGGAAGACGCAGGGGCGCGGCTCATTTCCTAAGTGGACTGGAGTCGTGGCCTTCAAGGCGCCCGTGCCCCACGATCACGGGGTGGAAAACGGTCGCCTCACTTGTCTCCTCGATTTCGGTCGCTCGCCACGTGTACCCCATGCCTCAAAGATGGTAGGCGCTGGACGCGGGGGCACGGGCCTTAAATGACAAGGTGGGGAACCGGGTCGTCGCTGGTTGGAGCAGCTGGTCGTACTTGATTCCCTGCACCCCTGGTGGCTGGATTGGTTAAGTGGGGCGGCCGAGCCCCGGCCCCGCCCCTTTATAAGAAGGGGAGGGGGTGGCACCCCCCAATCCTTCATCATTTATCTCCTTCTACCTTGGCTCCTTCCTTCCTTCTGCTATGGCGAAAGGGCGCGCCGGCACTCCGATGGCGGTGACGAGGGTCTCTGCTCGACAGCACGCCCCTCCTTCCCAAGAGCTTGTGGAGGCAGAGCCGGCCGTGAGAGTAAGGGGGATGGGGCGAGGCCAAGATCGCTGTGGCGCTCGGGGAAGAGGAGGACGGGGCGGTGCACCGGCCTCGCCTCCACCTGCGGCCCCTCCCCCAATGGCGGGCCACATCGGGGACCAGCCCCGCGAGTTCGTCATCAGGCTGCACCGGCTAGTGTGCTGTTGTCTCCGTCTCCCTACTCCGTTCGCTCGGGAAATGGAGCTCGACCCGCCATAGGCTCTGAGGTTGCGTATGAGGGGCTGCGGGAATGGCAGCATGCGGGTCGATGTCAACTTCCCCGCCCCTCACGTCATGTATCTTCGTCGTGGATGGAAGACCTCCGATCGTGCCCACAGCCTATCGGAGGGGCCTGTTCTCCACTAAAAATTAATGGAGAATGGCCTGCTCTCCGTCAAGGTCTTTGGGCATTTGGGAACTCGGCTAAGGTGTTGCATGGAGAGCTCCTCCGATGATGAAGACTCCTCCTCAAGCTGGAGTGACGAGGAGGACAGCGACAGCGACGACGAGGGCGTCAAGCGGGAGGACGCCGACTCCGACTCCGACTGACCACGTCGCCCTCCTCCCTCGGCCACATGCCCTACTGAGGGCCTTCCTCGTCAACCTCTCCATCAGCGCGTTCCCCATCGCCTCCTTTTTGCCTTCACCTGCCGCACCTGGGAGGAAAGAAGCAAGAACGGGGATCATGGGGCACTTATCTTTTTTAGTCTTTAAGCCTGTAGACACTTGTTAGATTTAAACCTTGTAATCCCCTCACTCACGTTTGCATTCCATATAAACTGTACCTGTTTGGAACGTATTAATGAAAAACGGTGTTTTGCCGGGTTCGTTGTGCGTGAGTGAGGCCCATGCCAAGGAATGAATCCTTGTTATTTTTAAGATAAACATTTTCACCCGGCAACAGGCCTTGCCATCCCCTCACTTCACTCACGACCATACTCATGCCCTCGGCAGAGGCAGGGGCGAAGTAGGGTTAGGCCCTTCATTTTCTTCTTTGTCACCGCAACTACAACCAAGTTCTGGCCGGCGGAAGAGTTCTTGGGCACAGGAAAGGGGGAGCACGGTGGCCCAGGAATAAACGAGGTTTCATATGTCCCAATTCCACACGGAAATGCATAACAGGGGATAAAAGGACTTATCTGGATCTGCAGCACCCGACAACCTTGGCTTGTCATGGTCGGGCGCTTGAATCTGCAGCCCCTCGGCAATGGCTTGCCGGGGTCGGGGATGTCGATCCGTCTCCCTGCCCTTAAATGGCTTAGCAGAAACGCCTGTGCAGCCTGCGAACCAAAGAAAAGACTGGAAAGGACGGAAAGACACACACCCGACCTCTATGCTAGGGGTTAGTTGCACCCGGGCACTATCAACCCTACCAAAGAGAGACTTAACCTAGCATGCATGCTAAAACTTAGGGCGCTAGCACTTCATTTATTTATGCTCAGGTTCTGCGGCTGGCTTTGTACAAAGGGTTACATGCCTTGTCGCCAAGGTTTGTACAAAAGGTGGCTTGCCGGGAGGCCCGGCAACCTGCGCCTCATGGGTAAAACTTACGAAGATGTTCAATGTTCCAGGAGTTGCTCACTGGGACACCATCTTCAGTCTCCAGGCGGACTGCGCCAGGCCTAGTGACTCGTATTACCCGATAAGGGCCTTCCCACTTTGTCGTCAACTTCTTGGAATTCTTGGCCGACTGAATGCGCCGAAGAACAAGGTCGCCTTCCTCAAAACTTTGGGCATGAACCTTGCGGCTATGGTAGCGGCGCAAGGCCTGTTGGTAGCGTGCAGCTCGCACAGCCGCCCGAAGGCGATCTTCCTCAAGGAGCGTCGCGTCATCTTGCCGCAACTGCTCTTGCTAAAGCTCGTCATAAGCGAGCACTCGAGGTGACCCGTATGTGAGTTCCGTGGGGAGAACTCCTTCTGCCCCGTATAGCAGGGCAAAGGGTGTCTGGCCGGTGGCTCGATTTGGCATCGTTCTGATCGACCAAAGAACCCTCGAAACCTCATCAATCCAGTGCCAGTCAAAAGTCTTTGTCCTCAGGCCTCGCAGTACTTCAGCATTTTCCCTCTCCGCCTGGCCGTTGCTCCGTGGGTGTGCCACCGAAGCGAAACAGACCTTGCTACCGAGGTCCCGGATGTATTGCATGAAGGTGCGGCTTGTGAACTGTGTGCCGTTGTCGGTGATGACCCTGTTCGGCACACCAAAACGGCAAACTAGCCCCTTGAAGTACTTGACGGCTGACTGTGCTATCACCTTCCTCACTGCCTCCACTTTGGGCCACTTTGTGAACTTGTCGATTGCGAGGTACAAGTACTCAAAGCCCCTGACAGCACGTGGGAAAGGGCCCAGTATGTCCAGCCCCCAGACCGAAAATGGCCAGGAGAGAGGGATTGTCTGAAGGGCTTCAGCTGGTTGATGAAGCTTCTTCGAATGGAACTAACATGCTTCACAGTTGGTTACTAACGCAGCTGCATCCTGGAGGGCCGTGGGCCAGAAGAAACCTTGCCGGAATGCCTTGCCGGCAAGGGCCCTTGACCCTATGCGGGAGCCACACATACCTCCATGTATCTCTGCCAACAGGTCTAGTCCATCCTCTCGAGGAATGCACTTCAGCCTGACTCCGTTTGGCCTCCTTCTGTACAAGGTATCATCCACAAACTGGTACATGTTGGACCGATGGGCTACTTTCTGCCAACAGCTCTGCCTCTTCCTGCTCCTCGGGGAGTTCTCTTGTTTGGTGGAAAGGACGATGGGTTGCGCCCATGCCGGAGCCTGGGGCTCGACGACAAGGACCAAAGGCACATCTTCGGCCGCAGGGGCAGCTGCCTCTACGGTCAGGGCCTGGGGCCCCGTCGTAGGTAGTTGCCCCTCGACAAGCTTGGGGTACCAGGCAACCTCCTTGCCGGCGGCTCTTGGGAGCTCGATGGGAAGGTACTTGCCGGGGCTTGTCTTCCTTCGCTTGTTCTGCCCTGCTGATGGCTCTACGGATGGTTGCATTCACTGAAGTACGAAGGTACCTGGATCCATAGGCAACTTGAGGGCGGCGCGTTTCGACAGGTCGTCGGCAATGTTATTCTTCGCTCGGGGAACATGTTCTGCCTATAGGCCGTCGAAACGATCTTCCAACTTCCTCACTTCATTCACGTAGGCCTCCATCAACGAGCTCTGGTAATCCTTGTTGATTTGCTTCACTACGAGATGGGAATCACCCCTGATGATGAGCTTCTTGATTCCAAGGTCTGTCGCGATCCTGGGACCGGCAGGCAACCCCTCGTACTCTGTCGTATTGTTCCTTGATTTTTCCTGGGGGAAGTGCATCTGGACTACATACTTGAGGTGCTCTTCGGTGGGTGCGACGAGTAGCACGCCAGCACCAGCACCTTGGAGTGAGAAAGCTCCATCAAAATACATAATCCACTTACTGCTTGTCTCCTTGCCGGGAAGGGCGGTCTCTTGAATCTCCTCGTCGGGCGTTGCGGTCCACTCTACTATGAACTCTGTCAAAGCTCGGCTCTTGATCATTGAAGTGCTTTCAAACCTGAGGCCAAAGCTTGACAGCTCCAATGCCCACTCCACAATCCTCCCTGTCGCATCTGGGTTGTGCAAAATCCGTTGCAAAGGGAGGCGGGTGACGACGGTGATCTCGTGCGCTTGGAAATAGTGGTGCAGCTTTCTCGAGGTCATGAGATGGCAGAAAAGCAGCTTCTACATTCCAGAATATCTTGACCTTGCCCCCTGCAAGAGGGAACTGAAAAAATACGCTGGGTGCTGCACCATCTTCTTCTTCTGTCCCCCTTCGCCCATCCGCTCAAGCTCTTCCTCGCCGGGTTCGGGCCTTGTTGGGGGTTCTGGTTTGCCGGCATCAGGCTCTGCCGGGGAAGATCCCGGCCCGCCATCCGATGGCTCTGCAGCAACTGCTGTTTCTCCCTCAGGTTCCCTCTGCGCCACCAGCATAGCACTGACCACTTGATTCGTTGCGGCTAAGTACATCAGCGACGGCTCTCGTGGTTTAGGTGCGACTAGTATTGGCGTGGAGGAGAGGTACCACTTCAATTCTTGAAGTGCTGCCTCTGCCTCCGGAGTCCATTTTACTGGACCCGGCTGTCGGCGTTCTGGGAACGGGGGTCCCCAGATTTGCCTGTCTATGGCCCATGGTGTGGCTCTGATCGTGGGCTTGTACAGAGCATCTTCATCAACAAGGCATTCAAGACCCTCGCGAGGGGCCAAGCCTCGCGAGGCGGACGACACAAGACCTCCCGAGGAGCGGCCTCACCAGGTTGGCTTGTGAGGAGCGGAGAGATCAAGGCAGGGCAAACCTCGCGAGGTTCTCGTGACGTGAGCCATGATGATCAAGATCAGGTTGGCGCCAGGCGGGCGCTAGCGCGCGCAGTGTCCTTGTTTCCCCTTTGGTGCTAAGGAGGCAAGCGCAGTCGCGGAGTACCGAGGCGCCAGGCAAAGGTTTCCATATAGGTGCAACGATACCAAGACCAGCCGGACGGCAAGACGGAGGTCACCATGGAGCCCAAGCCGGCGTCATCACCAGAGCCTTTTGCGGGCGAAGACCGCTTTTGTCAGGATAAGTTGTACTAGATGTTCCCCTTCAAATCTGGCCGCTGTGGGATCCCTTCCCGCTCAATATTTGGGAACAGGACCAGGTCCTCTATAAATAGGACTAGCCACCACAGTAGGAGGGGGAGCGATTCCATCTTCCATCCTCACACCCATAAGTTCACAGAGCATAAGAACACCTCAACCTGAGGAGGCTGTTCTTCACCTTGTACTGTGCGTCATTAGCCCAAGAGGCAATCCACCACCACCACACTGGAGTAGGGTATTACACCACATCGGTGGCCCGAACTATTGTAAATCTTGTGTCCTTTGTGTTGTGAGTTCGTTGAGTTCGTCCGCGAGATCTTGGCAAGCTAGGGCGTGGATCGGTAGGGGGGAGAGAACTTCACGCGCACCCCAGAGTTCGAACCTTAAGGGTTTTGCCGGAACCCGTGATCCGACATTTGGCACGCCAGGTAGGGGTGCGCTGAAGCTTCCCTTCCGTCGCTCCGCGCCGCGCCGCTTCATCGTCTCCATGGCGGACGCACGCCGCGCCCGCGCCGAGCACCGGGCTGCCCTCGCCACCTGCGTTGCTCAGACGGCCCTTATCGGCGGGCCACCCGTCGCTCTCCATCGCCTGCCACCAACACCGCCACCGGCCCGGTGGGGAACGAGCAGCAAGCGTCCTCATTGCACCCCTCGCTGCGACAGGACAGCCGCACCGCCACTCCATCGCTGACTCCCGCTGGTTCGTCGTCCACGCTCGCCGCGCTCCTCATGGCGCACGAGTTCCTGCGCTACCGCCCTGTCGACGACCTCTACGAGGACTGGCTAGACCGCATTGCCGAGCTTGTCAGCGCCATAGAGGGCTCCGCCGCGCCGTCCCTCTCACTGCCTCGCCCTCCGCCAGCTACGGGCGACATAGCTCCCGAGGCGCCTCCACCACCTCTGCACCAAGACGGCGCCTTGGCACCAAGGCGTGCGGCTCCACGGCATGATCCACCGCGTCCGGCACCCGCGCATGAAGAAAGAAGCTGTCAAGAAGTCCCTCGACCGCAGGAGAACGCTCCGCCACTCCTCGCACCACAGCGCCAGGATCGTCTGCCGCGGCAGGGCCCCGCGCCACTCGCCATAGCGGCGCGTGGGCGCCAAGACCAAGATCCTCCTCCAAGATGGGCCCCAGTGACCACGGCCAGCTCCTGCGCCTTCACCACCGAGCTGCGTAGCGTCGCCTGGCCGGGCAAGTTCAAGCCAGATCTGCCTCCTCGCTACGACGGCACCCCTGACCCTGCGGTGTTCCTGCAGCTCTACGAGCTGAGCATCGTGGCCGCAAACGGTGACGAGAAAGTCATGGTGAACTGGTTCCCCATGGCGCTCAAAGACGGCGCCCATTCATGGCTCCTGAACCTGCCTCCAGGCTCGATCTCCTCCTGGGACGAGATGCGCGGCCGCTTTGTCGCCAACTTCCAGGGCACTCGCGACCGCCCACCAGCTGCGGGTAACCTGCGCCGTGTCAAGCAACAACCTGGAGAGACCCTCCAGAAGTACATCCAGCGCTTCAACAACGTTCGTCTCAAGATCCCCAAGGTGACGTAAGAGGCCATCCTCTCTCGTTCTCTGATGGCATCCGTGATGTCAAGATGAAGGAGGAGCTCGCTATTCACGAGGAGCTGTGCACATCCCTGGAGTTGTTCAACCTGGCGACCAAGTGCGCAAGAGCTGAGGAAGGGCGCCTCTCCCTCTTTGAGCTCCCGGCCGTAGACCCGGAGGAGAAGAAAGCCGAGGCCAAGGAGGTGAAGCGCAAGGGAGCAGCCGTGCTCGCAGCGGAGCCAGACACCAAGCGCGGCAGAGATCAGCCCGAGTCATCCAAGAGCAGCCGACCGTTCTGCGCCTTCCATAACCTGAATACCCATAACACCAGCGACTGTCAAGAGCTCAGAGCCATTCGAGAAGGGCGCTTTGGTCGACGCCCCGAGTGCAACGACTGGGGCTACGGCCGAGGAGGAGGACGTGGTGGCGGACGCTAGGACGACCGTGGCCCACGCCAGGAGTGGCGCGACCGGCCTCGTGAGGACCGCTGGCAGGATCAGCCTCGCGAGTGCGCCTGGAGGGACCAACCTCATGAGGATCGTCCTCAGGGCAACGCTGGCCTTCCTCCACTGCCACCACCACCGAGAAGGAATGATGACCACCATCAAGACGAGGGGGCTGGGGGCTTCCAGGAACCACGCGCCATCGCTTGCATCTTGGGCGGAGCTCAGGCCCCAGCCTCGCAGCGTATCTTCAAACAGCTTGCTCATGAAGTGAATGCAGTCCTCCCCAAGCTTGAGGCCACACGCCCGCTCAGGTGGTCCCAGTGCGCCATCACCTTCAGTTCGGCTAATCAGCTCAAGTGCGCGGCCACCACAGGAGCCCTCCCGATGCTTTGTTCCCCAGTCATTAGCAACGTGCAAGTTACCAAGACCGTCATTGATGGCGGTGCAGGGCTCAGCGTCCTATCCGTCGACACGTTCGACAACCTCCAAGTGTCGTGTGATCAGCTTCGCCCCACTAAGCCTTTCTCAGGAGTGACCGATGGCTCCACTACCCCGATCGGGCAGGTCCACCTTCCCGTCACCTTCGGAGAATGCAAGAACTACCGCACCGAACTTATCGACTTCGACGTCGCGCACATCCGTCTGTCGTACAATGCCATCCTCGGGTATCCAGCCCTGGCAAAGTTCATGGCGGTGACCCATCATGGCTACAATGTCCTCAAGATCCTGGAAGCGGTGGAATCATCACGGTCCCATGCGAAGAAAGGGATGCGGTGTGCTCCCTTGAGCGTGCCTTTCAAGCCGCAGCAATCAACGACCCCGACAGCAAGAGCGAGCACCCTCCTGAGGCCACCCCCAAGAAGAAGAAGAAGAAGCTGCGTCGTGCAGGACCTCAGGAGGACGACGTCGCAACTGGATCCTCGTCAGGATCAGCACCCGCTCCAGGGGCGCCTCCCTCCATCGCATAGGAAGGCGCGCCCGGTGCCCATCTTGGGCAGGGCTCGGGGGCTCTCTTCTGGAGGGCCTCAGACCTTGCCAACATCACGAGGGAGGCGCTCGGGCACCACTTGGAGGCGAGCTTCACAGCACGTTTCCCTCAGGAGGACACAGGGCGAGGAGCGCCCGCCGCTCCAGAATTCATCACCAAGACCACTCAGGAACTGCAAGATGCAAGGGCCATACGCGGCGACCGCCGCTCGTGAAGCGCAGCTCCCCATCCAGGCGAGGATGCCGGGCTGTGCATCTGCATCGACGTCCCAGGGCTCAATAGGGCCGCATCTCAGGATCTCTTCTGGACTTCGCGCGTGGGCCGCTATGAGGGTCCACCGCATAGCTACATTTGCATGCCTTTTGGCCTGCCGAGCGTGACGTTCGTCTACCAGCGCAACTTGCAGCACACCCTGGCATCTCAGGAGGCCAGGCACCGCGTCGTCCTGACGGAGATGGAGACGGTCCTCAAGGAACCACCTGGACCCCCAGAGCCTCCCAAGGCTCAGGGCCCCAGTGGATCATGAGGAGCGACCACTTCGCTGCGTACCTTCAGCTGCCCCGACACCCCTTCACCGTCAGAACCAGGTGACATTTTCCAAGTTTATTTAGCTGGGAGCGCCCCTCGGGTTGCACCATTCCCAGGCTGTGTGGGTCCATCCCTATGGCATGTATCCCTTTTTCTTATGTCTTTAGCTTACCTTGCTGGGGGCGCCCCTCGGGCTGCATCATCCCCAAGCTGCTCGGGCCTGACCCAGTGGCATGTGTCTTCCCATGCTTAAGCTATCTATGACTATAACCCACTTGAATCTCGCCTCCCACGGGGGCTGCTCACGCCAGCACGACGCTTGTGCATGGGTCCGTCCCTACAACATCGACAAATCTGAGCAGTCGAGCTCTGGCTCGCGGCACGCCCTGCGCACGTCATCTCACCAAGCCCTCAGTGCCTTTGCCTCCTCGCGAAGCAACCGGGCGGACTGACAACCATAATGGCGAACCGTGTTTTTCCTTGTGCTGGTTCGCAGGAATCTCATGAGAGTGACAGCAGGCGGCACCGTGAGCTCCCTCTTATCCCATGCGATCCGCTTGCGCGTTAAAAGGGGGGCTCTAGAGCATCGCGACTTAGGAGCTCCTACTGGCTCTCCAGACCTCACCCCCTGGCCTTGACCACGGCATGCAACATGGCATACCAGCGGCGGCTGAGCTCGCTCGAGGGCCAGGACCTGAGGACGTAGAGCATAAAGGACAGCGTGGACAAGAGGGGCGCTCGCATGGGCCTGACCTAGGTACGCTCTACAATGGCACATCACAAGGAGTCGACTCCAGACCACCAAGATAAGTCCCGCGCTCAGACCAACCAATCGCTGGAGCATAGGAGTCACGCTCACCGCAGCCCTGTTGCGGCAACGTCGCCTCCCTTTCTTACCTTACCACGGCTGCTTGAGTGCTAAAAGGGACCTCCTGAGCATCGCGCCTCAGTGGCTCTTACTGGACCGCGGGCCGCTCACCTCCTGGCCTTGACAACGGCACGCGACCTGGCATACCAGCGACGGCTGCAGCTTGCCTGGGGACCGGGACCTGTCCGCATAGAGCGTTGAGCCATCACGAGTTGGAAAGGGGAGACTGAGCCTAAACAGGACATGCATTCGCAATTCTTCATAACAAGGATAGTATCAACAAAAGACATTACAGACCCTTTACATGCCCCTGTGGGGTGCATCTTGGTTCCTCGCAGGGAACAAAAGACGAGAACTTAGGGGAATCCTATCTACACCCTCCCGTGGTTGACGCCATCATCAATAGTGGGCCGCGGGAGGCCGGCGCCAACCCCAGCCAGATCAGGGACGGCGGCGGTTGGACGACGCAGCCCTGCTCCTAGCGCGGCGGGAGCTCGGGGGCACGTAGCTGTCGTCGCTCGTCTCCGGAGTCTCGTAGAGCTCAGGAGAATCGTTGGACGCCCAAGAGTCTCCGCTACTAGAGGAGCCGCAGGCCGGGCATGCACCGCCCAGGCGCTCCCCTCCAGGGAAGCACTCCAGGCGGCGGCCCTCCGCATCGAAGACCTTGAAGAACAGCGTGGAGGTGCCGTCATAGTCGAAGTGGATTGCGAGGGCGCCCTCAGCGCGGCAAACCTGCGCAACCTCACCCCAGCCGCGGGTCATGAAGATCTTGATGGAGGAGACCACCTCAACCTTTGCTCCGGTCGCCGGGGCGTTGCAGTCAGCATGCTGCAACCAGAGCTCGAGGGGTCCCCTCGGCGGCATCACGTCGGAGAAGAACCGCGGGAAGCGGATCCAGGTGCTTGGGGGCATCGCCGCCCACAGCACAAGCTCGTGGGAGGAGTCCGCGGCACGGATTCCAGGGGCGACGGCGCGTGTCGCCATGGCGTGGCGACCGCGGGCGCGGCGCGGGCGGTGCCGCTCGTCGCTCCTTCCTCCTGAGCCCCCGGCTTGGGCGTACAGGGGTAGAGGATACCCCGGAGGAGGCCACTCACACAAAGGCCTCGTCACCACCTGCATCGCCGCTGCGTCGCGATGATGAACCAACCTCTTCTTCGGCGGGAGCGGCGCCGACACGTCGAGGGGAATCTTTCCCTTCTCCGCAGCCGAAAACCTTCGGATGGGCGCCATTGCTTCAAGAAGAGGAGCAAAGAGGGAGAAGCAAACGGACTGGGAAGAGAAGGGCGACGGGGGCTTCGCCCCCCTCCCCATTTATAGCGGCAGAAGGCCAACCGGCGCCTCCCACGATCACGAGTAATGATGGTTTTTCCTTGCATGTCGCAGGGACTTGTCATGTCGGGCAGCTGCCGAGGCAGCGTGGGGAAGCGGAGACGCCCACGTCCAATCAACCGCCGCGCGTCGACCAAGGCCGTAGGCTTTTGGGGCCCACGGCGCTCCACACTTGACCTTTTGCTTCACCTCGAAGCCAAGCCCGAGCGCGCCTTGGGCCCGGGGGCTACTGTCGGCGTTCTGGGAACGGGGGTCCCCAGACATGCCTGCCTACGGCCCACGGCGTGGCTCTCATCATGGGCCTGTATGGCCCATCTTCATCAACAAGGCATTCAAGACCCTGGTGAGGGGCCAAGCCTCGTGAGGCGGACGACACAAGACCTCCTCAGGAGCGGCCTCACCAGGTTAGCTCGCGAGGAGCGAAGAGATCAAGGCAGGGCAAACCTCGCGAGGTTCTCGTGACGTGAGCCATGACGATCAAGATCAGGCTGGCGCCAGGTGGGCGCTAGCGCGCGCAGTGTCCTTGTTTCCCCTTTGGTGCTAAGGAGGCAAGCGCAGTCGCGGAGTACCGAGGCGCCAGGCAAAGGTTTCCATATTGGTGCAATGATACCAAGACCAGCCGGACGGCAAGACGGAGGTCACCATGGAGCCCAAGGCGGCGTCATCACCAGAGCCTTTTGCAGGCGAAGACCGCTTTTGTCAGGATAAGCTGTACTAGATGTTCCCCTTCAAATCTGGCCGTTGTGGGATCCCTTCCCGCTCAATATTTGGGAAGAGGACCAGGGCCCATATAAATAGGACTAGCCACCACAGTAGGAGGGGGAGCGATTCCATCTTCCATCCTCACACCCATAAGTTCACGGAGCACAAGAACACCTCAACCTGAGGAGGTTGTTCTTCCCCTTGTACTGTTCATCATTAGCCCAAGAGGCAATCCACCACCACCACACTGGAGTAGGGTACTACACCACATCGGTGGCCTGAACCAGTATAAATCTTGTGTCTTCTGTGTTGTGAGTTCATTGAGTTCGTCCGCGAGATCTTGGCAAGCTAGGGCGTGGATCGGTAGGGGGAGAGAACTTCGCGCGCACCCCAGAGTTCGAACCTTAAGGGTTTTGCCGGAACCCGTGATCCGACACTGCCTTTTTCAAAACCTTGAATAAGGGGAGGGCGCGCTCAGCAGATTTGGAGATGAACCTACTCAGGGTAGCAACACAGCCGGCGAGCCTACGGACATCTTTGACCCGTTTCGGCGCCTCAATCTGCTCAATCGCTTTGATCTTGTCGGGATTTGCTTCGATTCCTCGTTGAGACACAAAGAACCCGAGAAGTTTGTCGGAGGGGACACCAAACACGCACTTCTATAGGTGAGCTTGAGGTTGATCTTATGCAGTCTTGCAAATGTTTCTTCTAAATCTTGCACGAGCGTGGCCCTGTCCTTGGTTTTGACCACTATGTCATCCATATAAGCTTCCATATTTCTATGTAGCTGGGGCACAAAACCAATCTGGACTGCTCGGGCAAAGGTCGAACCAGCGCTCTTCAACTCGAAAGGCATTCGTACAAAACAGTATGTACCACATGGGGTGATGAACGCGGTCTTCTCTTCATCTTCCTTCATCATGAAGATCTGGTGGTACGCTGAATAGGCATCGAGGAATGACAGCAGGTCACACCCGGCAGTGGAGTCTACAATCTGGTCGATGCATAGCAGAGGGAAAGGATCCTTTGGACAGGCTTTATTGATGTCTGTGTAGTCAATACACAGCCTCCACTTCTTGTTTGCCTTACGCACCACCACCGGATTGGCCAACCACGTGGGGTGGAGTACTCCTCTTACCAGGCCTGCCGCCTCCAACTTCCTGATCTCTTCAATGATGAACTCTTGCCGCTCCAAAGCTTGCTTCCTGACCTTCTGCTTGACCGGCCGCGCGTGAGGATAGATAACAAGATGGTGCTCAATCACCTCCCTGGGAACTCCGGGGATGTCAGATGCTTGCCATGCAAATACATCGACATTCGCCTGCAGGAAGGCAACGAGCGCGCTTTCCTATTTGCTGTCGAGGGTGGAGCTTATAGTGAAAGCCCCGCCCGTGCCGTCCTCCTTGACGGACACCTTCCTGGTTTCTGGTGGTGCAGCGTCTGACTTTTTGCTCTTGCCGGTGGAGCTCTCTGGCACGTTCTCCACGGGAGCACAACCCTTCAAAGAGGTGCGCTTCCCAGAGTGGGTGCAAGAGGTCTTGCTAGAAGAGTTCTTGCCGGAAGGAGCCCTGCCGGCCTTCTTCCTCCCTGGAGCTTCAGTGGCAGGAGCAAGTGCCCTGACGACAGTTGCTGCAACTACCTCTCGGTAGAGTTGGTCGGCGCAGATGAGTGCGTCTTTCTTGTCAGAAGGGACGGTGTCGGTGTACAAAAGGTGGGGCGCACTTTTGTACCCCTTTACCTGTGCACGGGCAGTCGGAGCCGCGCCCACGGTCACACCAAGCAGAACAGGGGAGGTGAGCCAAGGTAAGACCGAAGCCCAAGATAACCAGAGCGATGCCAAGGCCAAGGCAACAAAGAGCAGAGCTACGAAGTAGGTTCCCTCGGCAAGACCCTTGCCGGGTCAGCTCGCCCCACGCCCACAGAGCGAGCCACCCTTGAGCCCACGGTCTCCAACATCACGTTGGGCCAGGACTCGGGAGGCACCACCATGGTGGCATGCAGATCTTTGTGAAGACAAGGAATACTCAAGATCAGATGAGGATTGGAAGACGACGATCCTCGGCAGGATCCTTGCCGAGGAAGGCCACCAGACCCCCGCCAAGGTCCTTGCCGGGGACGACAGCGCGCCACGGCAAGACCCTTGCCGGGCTACCCGGCAAGGCCCTCACCGAGGACGCCAGCAGGGACACTATCAGGCCCGCACCAACCAAGCCTCCACCACTATTCACATGCAGCTGCCAGCCCAACCAGCTGGGCGGGCACCTGCGTGGCAACATGCAGCTCCCAGGCCAACTCATCAAGCGCATGTGTGGCGGCATGCAGATCTTCGTGCAGGCTCCACCACAGCGCCACCTCAGCTTCCTGCCTGCCTACGTGGCGCCGCATGCGTCGCTAGCCAGGGCGCGTGTCGAAGCAAGGAGGAGCGGCGATGGACGGGACGGGCCTCGCCCCCGTCCCCAATAAAGCAGGGGGACACCTAAGCTACGCATTAAATGTGTCTTGTCCTGTAATACGAGCGATAAGCTCGTAGCACTCTACGCCTTTCCACCTCCTCTGTGCCACTGTGGCAGCCCCTTTCGACTATAAAAGGAGGCCCATGGTATACTGGAGAAGGATTCGGCTCTTTCAAACCACACACTCACCACAGCTAGTTCGAGAGCTCAAGAACTCTCTGAAATACACCCACCAAAGCAGGACTAGGGTTTTACGCATCCTCGCGGCCCGAACCTGGGTAAACGATCCTCGTGCTGGTTGCTAATCCTGTTCTTCTCACAACCCCGCGCCCCGGCAACCGTAGTAGGGATTCTTGTCATCCCATAGGTGTCGTTCCACACCGACGGACGGTGATGATGGTCAGCAGCCCCGGCATCTTCAACGTGTTGTAAGCGTAGTGGGACGCCGCCATGAACTTGGCCAGCGCTGGGCGGCCAAGGATACCATATTGTGTTAATGCTATTTTAAACTGTATTACTTTATTCGCCAGTGAGAAATGTGATGAATTGTCAGCACTTATACTTATATGTGCAAAACCTGTCATCTGTCTGCTTATTTATCTTTCAGAGTGAGGAGGATATAAGTGCCAAACAAGCGCCGTCTCATCAGCTTGCTCAGCTGCTTGCGCTGCAGCTCCCGAGCAGGGCTAAACTTTCTTCAACTCTATTGAAGTGCTGTCGGTTTTGTATATTATTTTGTCGGCGTGTTTATTTGCACTGGTGGTGATCTTTGATGCCCAGTGTATGTAATCTGCTGTCTGCTTTTGCTTTATTATCATAGTGGCGAACTTTGATGCCCAGTGGATGTAATATGTTGTAATTTCTTTATTGTATATTCTAGGTTTTTTCTTATTCACGATGCTGCAGTTATTTTACTGTATATATATATCCTGTCTTCGCAGTAAACCGGCCAAACCGTAAAATTACGGTACATAATCGGGCCATCATGCTAATCACTACATAATCGGTCCATTAACAGGCCTAAATGTAAACTGGCCCACTAGTAGATTTGGGCCTCTAATAGGCCGAGTAAACCGCTAGCCCGATTTACGCAAGAAAACACTATGGGCTTTTAGGAGGCTGAAAAGTGGGTTGGGCCCGAAACGTGCCGAATAGATCATGGGCGGCAGCAGGCGGAAATAGACCCCGGCCCATGATTGTGCCAATCACATCACGGGTCGTTAACATTCCAAAAGTATCTCGGTCCTTGTTTGGCCCAATCAGATTATCACCTGTGAGCAGGCCAGATGCAAACCAAGCCGTAGTTAGGCCCAACTATATGACGGGCTTTTAATAGGCCGAAATAAATATAGAGCCGAAATGTTAAACATGCCTTTAACAGGCCGCAACTAATATCAGGCCGAATTACTAAATGGGCCTTTAGCAAGTGGGCCCAAAAGCATAGAGTCCAGTTGACGGACCGAATCTGATATGGGCCATAATTTAGCCCAAGCCTCTTAAAGGGCCGGATCTGATCTGGGCCGTAATTTGGCCCAGAACATGGTAGGCTTTTAATGGGCCAGATCTCATATGGGCCTTTATTGGGCCCGAAATGTGGCAGGCTGTTTATGGACAGGATCAAATATGGGCCGGCATTTGGCCCAAAACATGGCATCCTGTTAACGGGTCGGCCCATTAGTGTCCTCAAAATCTTGTGGGCCTTTAGTTGGGCCGGCCCATTATGGTCTGCAAAATCTTGTGGGCCTTTAGCTAGGCCTGCCCATTATGGTTTGCAAAATCTTGGGGGCCTTTAGCTGGGCCGACCCATTATGGTCTGCAAAATCTTGTGGGCCTTTAGCTGGGCCGGCCCTTTATGGCCCGCTAAATCTTGCGGGCCTTTAGTTGGGCCGGTCCATTTAATATTTATGGGCCACTTTCTGGCCGGTCCACGTGTCAACGTATCATAGGCGCTTCTCGCCCGTTGGATGAGTGACATGTGGAAAATCGGCATTGGTCGTGGCTGTTAGCGGGTTATCAAATCCAAAACCGGACCCGATAGCTTAACAGTGTCCCATTACGGTGGATGCCACGTGTCGGTCACCCTTGACGAAAGCACTTCTATGACGCGCGATTTATCGTCATGGAAGTGGACACTTCCGTGATGATAATTTTGGTAATGTCATGGAACACTTCTATGACAGCACAAGTATGACTATCTTGATTCTGTCATAAATTTGTCATGGATGTACATGCATGACAGAAAACGTGACCTACTGTGACAAACACGTATCATCACGGAATTGTATTTTTTTGTAGTGCTTGGTAAGAGTAGGTGAAATTTTTGAATTGATCCCTTTAAACTAGAAGGGAGGTAGTGGTACTCTAATAGCTAACCTTGTTGTGATGACTAGATAGGACATGGCACGCACCTGGACGGAAGAACTAGTCTGCATTGTGCATTTAAGTTTTGTCTGAAGTCTATGTACCTCTAATTTGATCAAACTTATAGAAAAATGTACATCAACATTCACAATGTCAAATCAATATTTTTATACTCATTATAAAACGTAGTTTTTATACTCATTATAATCAGTATCGTAGATATTGATATTTTTAGTATAAATTTGGTCAAAAACTTTGCAAACGGTTAACAGAAGTAAAAAAGGACCAGAGGGAGTATCATGCATGTGGAGTAGGAAAAAAATTGCTCATTTATAGCCGGTCAAAGTCTCAAAGGGCGCAACCACGCGAGGGAGGAGAAGGTCGTGGGAGGCGTGACGGTTGAGGGAATTAAGTGAAGTTACATCCACGCGCCGGCATGGCGTGCGAACAGGCAGGAGCTATACCGTTAGGCCTATGATATGGGTCTAGTAGACATGACATCTAGTGGGTCCTGCATAGTAGTTGAGAACTCTTTTGGGGCTTGCAGCCATTTATCCACCAGGCAAGCCAACAACCCCACGACGTTCGCATGCCCTACTCGTCCATGTCTTCTACCTTAAAATAGTTTGCTCCTAGTCGTCCCGTCCTTTCACATTACACCAGTTCAACTTCTCCTAACCCTCCACCAAAATCCATGGCCTCCCAAATCTCCATGGTCGCCGCTGAGTACTAGGTTAGAGCCATCACCGGCGATGAGTTCATCATCATCTACACCCATGGATCCGCGATGGTGAAAGCATGCCTTGCTCGCTTCCAGCGCATGTTCAACAGTTCAAAGGATGAGTGGGTCGCTGGGCTAGATGTTGAGTACACCACAGTCCTGGAAAGCGAGAAGATTCTATAGGAGGTAGAGAAGAAGAATCCCGTCGTGATCCAGGTTTACGTACATAACGTGTGCTTGGTCTACCACATATGCCATGCCGACGTTGAGTGCAAGGATTTTAAGAACTTCCTCAAGGACGAAAGAGTGAAATTAGTTACTGTAGACTTTAGGAACGACAGGGATGTCCTGGGTCGGATAGGCCTCATTGTAGGCAAGCCCTTCGATCTCCAGAAGGAAAGCCTGGTGTCCTCCTCTCAGCCTTCAATGCTGACCCTGGCAGCAGCCATGGTTGATCCTTCGTACGCTAAACTGAAGAAACCTCACCACGAGTTTTATCATGCATGGGAGTCGAAGACAATAGATGAAGATCACATCCTGTACGCAGCAATGGATGCCTACCTTTCTTTAAATATCTACAAGGGTTAGATGAAGAAGCAGAGCCCAGTGTCCGGTTCAAGCAAAGAAGCGACGGAGAACAGGAAGAGGAAGAGGGACGAGGATGTGGACTCGGAATCCGAGTAAGGTGGCAGTGTCGTCGCTCATGCTGGTTCTACTAAAGTGTCAAGCGGACTAGTTGCTTAGTATTATTTCAGGGGTGTGTTGTGCTAAGCCCCCAGCAGAACTATGTTTATGTTCTTTCTCGTTATTTGAACTTGATGTTCTTTCTCGTTATTTGAACTCTTTAGTACGTATAGTATTACTAGTACTATGTCTTACTACTGTTCTTCTTGTAGTTGGTACTACTGCTCGTATCTTCGTGTTCCTACTATACTTGATACGTTCGTACTGGTAGTATAATTTGGGTCAGTCGATTTGTGAAAGAAGTTAGATGGAGCGAAGGAAGAAGACGACAGAGAAGCTACCCCAGTATCTATATTAGGGTAGCAGGGTGCCCATGATCTATCTTATGAGTGTTGGGTGTGGAATGCAGTTCGCCGGAAAAAATGGATCATGCCCGGGGTTAAACGGATGGCGGGGGTGGGGGGAGCATGGCGGTGGCAGGCGGTTCAGGGGAGGGCGAGGCAGGGCAGCGGCAGGCAGTTAGGTGTGTGGCGGGCTGAGATGATGAACAATGCATCAATTTCGGAGGTTGGAGAAGCCCTTCTAGCCATCCATGTGGCATCCAACGGCTCACAAGAGTCGACTGACCCAAATTGCTCCTTCAGATTGCAGGATCCACGTGGCATTCAAGGTCTCGAAGGTAGATTCCGCGTCCGTACCCGGTTTGCGGGCTCGGTGCGGGCGTGACCGGCTTCCGCTATGACAACCACCATGCACGCCTCCTCCGTGCGGGCGGAGACGACAATGACACGCTAGTTCTTCCTCGCCGGCGTGCTGGAGCACGTGCTCGTCCTCCTCTTCGTACGCTGCGTGCATAGACGTGGCTCCACCAGCTGCTCGCGTGCTTGGCTGCGCAGCGGCATCGTGAGGAGGGACTGCAGACGACGTGAGCGGGCGAGCCTTCGGCTTCATGGTACAGGGATGGCGGCGACACGGCGGTGATGGGCGAGAAATGGTTGGCCGGAGCAGGCGGGCGCCGGCATGCGCAACGGCGGCGGCGGCATATTGGTGAGTGCGCCTATGGGAGGTTAGTTTAGTTTTATATAGGGTTGGTCAAACTTAAAAGAAAACCGTACTATACATGTAAACATTAGACTAAGGCAACGCTTATATTAGTTACCACATCCACGATACGGTATCCTGTGCAAGCGTGTGAACCGCTACCGCGCGGTCGATCGAACGGTGCGTCACCGTGTCGCCCTCGAAGGAAATCCACCGAACCTTTTTGTGGGTGTGAAAACAATCCCTGAATATTACTCAACTTTTTTTCCTGGAAAAGTTCTTGATGCTACAATATTTCCATATATTTGAATTTAGCTCCAGTTTATGTTTATTTTTATTTGGATGTTTTAGGTGCGCCCTAGTTTTTTAATATTAATTTTGTGTGTGTGACTGAGAGAGAACGTGTGTATGTGTCCATATGTGTGTTGTGGCGGAAGGGCAATGTGGAGATGGTGTGCGTGTGATAGAAACATAGAGAGGTGTGACTTGTGTGTGTGTGTGAGAGAGAGGAGCATCCGTAACACAACAACCATCTCTCTGGATTTGTCGGTCCCTCGCACGATTGCATGTAACACATGCATCAACGCACACATTTTGACACCCTCACCCGGCCCCTGCCCACCTCAAGGCCCGCACATCGCTCTCTATCTCGCATGCCCAATCTCTTCGTGAAAACCCTAATTAGCATGTAGCTCTCCGTCACATACACAGACATTTCTCTCCATAGGTTTGATTTCTCTCAATACCTGACACACACACACACACAAACACACACACACACATACACACACACACACCGCACACACACTCCCCTCCCCTGAGCACACAATTCATCCCCATCCAAGGCTATATGGCGACCACGTGCTTCTCTGCACCCCAGCCTGCACAACACCTCAACCTTCAAAGAGGGCATCGAGGAGATCGAAGACGGCGACCACACTGCACTAGAGAATGCAGGGCCATTTGGAAGCAGAATGATGAGACTATGGCTGACTGAGTCCTCCCCCCTCTCTCCCGCACAAAAATACCAATCCTCTCTCTCCCACACAAAATTATCAATCCCTCAACCCACGAGATCCTTCCCCTCTCGTCCATGTTTTTCCAGCTCTCTCATCAAACATATTGTCTCTTCTCCTTCCACGTCTACATAATCCCGATGCACACACATCTCACTATATTACATGTCTCCATCTATCTCACAGACCTGACTTCTTCCTGTCTCTTTCTCTCTCTATCTCTCTCTCTCATTAGGTTTGTCTCCTACTCTCTTGTCCACATACACACAATCTTTACCGCCCTATCTACTCCATCTTCGCAAGCTCTCTCTACACGTTTCATTCACACATTGGGATGTGTTCAAAATGTTGCTTTTATAATGGATGATGTAGAGTTATGGTTGGTTTTGTTGCATCCTACAAAGTAATAACTATGAAATGCATGTAGATTCTCATTTGAGTGGGATTATGTGAGTTTGAGCATATTGTGAAGTACTATAGACCTCGTACACATCTTGGAATTCAACAATGATTGTAACTATTGAATTGTATAGACCATTACATTCGAAGTCAGTAGCCTAATATATTTATTTCACAATTACAATAAATGATTAATTCACTACAAACTAAGAAAACAAATGTGTACTTCCTCCGTTTTTATTTAAGTCCGTGTATTAGCATTGGTCAAAGTCAAGTTTTGTAAACTCTCAGAAAGTTTATAACAAAAAAATTAACATATACAATAACAAATAAATACCATTAGATTCATTATTGAGTGTACTTTCACATCATACATATTTGTTATGGTAAATGTTTATATTTTTCTTTAAACTTTGTCTAACTTTAGGAAGTTTGACTTCGGTCAAACCTAATATGCAGTTAATAAAATCGGAGGGAGTACTAGTAATTACCAGTACTACTCGCTAGTTGCTTAGCCCAATCACCCAACACGCCACACGGGGAGTTTAGTGTCACGAAATTTTGAGGTCGGCGGGAAAATCTTCCGCGACCCTAATTCGAGAAGTGCAAAGTTACCATCATAACCTTGGGAACATGTCTACGGATTATAATTGGTAGGGGCCTGTTTTCGTAATTTCAGGTTCACCCTACCTAGCCAACCCCACCCTAGCACCCAGAGTAGTACACCTGAATACTCCCCATTTTCTATCCCCACACCAAAATAGACTTCTCCACGGCACCGCAGCCTTCGTGCACCTCCCCATCTCCATCGGCGCACTCGTCCACCGCAGCGCATCTGCCTCATCGACGACCTCGTACACCGCACTAGACGGTCCACCGTCGTCGTCATACACTGAGCCTCTTCCCTGGCACCGTCTTCCACGGTCTCCGATCTGCTTCCCGGAAGCCGATGCCAAGCGCAGAAGCACCACCGTCGTGGACAATGAACTAACTCCCGTTGCCGACCATGATGCACAGAGGCTGCCGCAACCATCGTTCTCCTCCTCAATTAGTAATGTTTGTATTGAATCACTTAGCAGTACCTGTGCAGTTCCAATTCTGTTCATACCTACCCTCCATTGTCCAACAGAATATCAGCTTGTAATTGTGCGTCGCTCATGTATCGCGCTGTGCTTGGTAGGTTCTTCATCTGCAACCATTAGTGTGGCAAATGATGGAAAGTTTTTTAGAACTAGCAAGATGCCCATGCGTTGCACGGAACATCAAGAGGCATTTGTATGAGTAGTTTATCTTATAGGAGAAAAGGATGAACGAGGGAAGGCCTTATTTGCAAATCTGGAGAGGAGTGTGGGTATCTTTCTGCAAAATTGCCATAGTTTCCTTCCTATGCGTCGGATATAAATCGGACGACCTATATTGCAGGATGGCAGGCACACCATCATCACTAACTCTGTTTTTTATAACAAAAAGTAGAAAAAAAGAGTAGATAGTAGAGAAGTAGAGATAAATATTAAATATTAAATAAATATAATAGTAGAGAAGAGAGTAGAGATAAATATTAAATATAAAATAAATGTAACAGTGGAGAAGAGATTAGAGATAGCAGGGACATGTGGAAAGGATCGCATGCGCGGGAAAAAGCGGCCGGGCGCGCGCTAGTTTTGGTGCGCAGCGTCCGGCGCGCTTTATGAAATCCAACGCCCCCCCACCGCTCTGTGCCTTGCCACCGCTCTCTCCCCGCTCTGTGCCTCGCCACCGCTCTCTCCCCGCTCTGCGCCTCGCCATCGCTCTCTCCCCGCTCTGTGCCTCACCACACTCTCTCCCCGCTCTGCGCCTCGCCACTGCTCTCTCCCCGCTCTTTCTCGCCTTGCCACCGCCGCGCCACCATGCCGCCGCATCGCCGGGAAACTTGGGGATACCGCGGCGTCTGCACGCGCCCCTCCGGTGGCTTCTCCTCCGAGATCCGGTTCCGCAGGATGCACCTCGGCCTCGGCAATTTCGACACCGCCAACGAGGCCGCCCGCGCATATGACGCGGTGGCGTGGCGCCTCCGGTGGCCTCATAGAACATTGAACTTCCCCAATGTGCCGACACGGGAGCGGGCGCAGGAGCTCGCGCCTCTGCCGTGGCTTATCACCGACGAGGATCGTCGTGACAACCGGAGGCGGGAGCACCGTCTCGGCATCGCCGAGATGGATGAGGAAGCCATGGCGCTGTGGTGCCAACGCTTCCCAGAGGACATCATCAACGTGCGCGAGCTCTACGCACAAAGGAGGGCGGAGAGGGAGAAGAGGAGGGTGGAGCGAGCCGCCTATCGCGAGGAAAGGCGTACGTGAAAAGCTGACGCTCAATTCAACATGAGGCTAGGAGCAGTGTCGCCCTGAGAATCCGGCGATGATCGGTATCTTCACGCCTACATTGAGACATCGAAGGAGGACATCACCGAGGAGGAGTCGGATGACGAGGAGTAGCTGAACTATCTATTTTTTCATCTATCTATGCTATATCTATGCTAAGAACTATCTATGTCTCTACTCTCTAGTCTCTACTCTCTATCTCTACTTCTCGATCTCAGCACTGTAAACGCTTTTTTAAAGCGCCACGCGTTGCGCTTCTGTTGAAGATGCTCTAACATGGCAGACGAGTGCTGTAATGTTGCCCACAAGATGCGTGAGTATTACTAGTATATTTTTCTTGCCATGTTGAGATTTTAAAACCACGAGTGCGAACATGCAGAGGAGCAATGAAGACCAAACACGGGATATTGGGGACATCTTCAAGGAGCGTGGCAAGTTAAAGAGGAGCTGCACCGAACCTGTAAAACGAGCTTTGGTAAGTAACACCCTTTCAATTACTTTCGTTTAGTCTCGTGTTCTTCCATGTGTATATGTTGTAGTTTCTATTTCCCTTAGCCTCGTGTTCTTCGATGTGTAATAAGAAGAGTCTTAATCATCCTAGTGCTTTTGTTTTTTTGCTTGATGTAGGAAGTGGGTGTTCTCACCTTGTAGTCTGTTTTTATATTTTTCCTTTTGAATTCACTTCTCCGAGTCCTGTTTATCTGGCTTCTACTAAATGGATCTGGGTTGCTCTAAGTATTGATCTAAAAAAGAAGTAACTTCATGTCAGGATGTAGTTCTTGCGAGGAGGGAAGTATGGTCGACCTCGAGATCATGTTTCCAAAATGATGCTGGATTACACACAAGGTGCCAGTTCCCTAATGATGCTGGATTAGACACAAGGTGCAAATTCCCAGATGATGCTGGATTACAGACAAGCCAGGTGGAGTCGTCAACTGTTCGTGTCCTCGTGGCTCTAGTAGAGGCTGAAAGAAAGCGTGCAACAGCCCTTGAGAATGTAGCTGAGTTCCTAAAGAAGCGAAAAAGTGCAATCAGATGCCCTCTTCACCCAAGCCAAAGAAGAGATGGAAGAAGCCAGAAAGAACCTAGCAGAGGCAGAGTAGGCTAGGCGTCTCCTGCTATCTAAAACTGTTGTCAATACAAATTTTCCTTCATAATAGCTAGGTTCAAATGTTTATCCAGTTAGCATGCCTATTGTGATGTCCGTGCATCTACTGATGTGGCATAAAATAAATTTTTTTTGGGTCATGTAATAACAACAATTACTTTCCAAACAATAACAGACGAAGCATTGGACATGGTATAGTTCACACGCAAGCCCAACATTCCAAGTTCAACTTCCACATCAAACTCATGTTCACAGATATCTGCACATTCATAGATAATGTCCACAACCATGATTCACTTGAAAGCCAAAAAAATGTGACGAGAGTTATAAATAAAGAAAAACCTCTAGTTCCTACTACCAGTGCGAGCACAAAATGTCAAGACCATGCGTAATTAATAATATTTTGGTCATTTTTTGACTAATCTCGAATAACTTCTAGAAGCAGGTACAATTTCTAATGCCGGCCGTGGCTGGGGTCCACGATGTTTTGAGCCAAACCGGGCAACACACCGGGTGTCTATGCCGGCGACATGGTGGTCGTACCATTCGTGGGTTCAGAGCGGCGGCGGCTCCTATGGTATACTATTCCTCGGTGTCGGTGATGGCCGCAAACGTTTGCGTCGGATAGCGCGGCCAACCACGGTGCACTGGACGCCATGGTCCCCCATGTGCCGGCGTGCAACAACTGGGCACTCCTCTGCAAGCAGGCTTGGAGCGTCGAGTTGATGCACCAGGGGCCAGCTTGGAGCGGCGGCTTGCTCCTCCGCTTGCCCACCTACAGCCTCGCCTATCGTACTGACGGCCTGGGGCGGGGAGGGAGGTGGGGCAACGAGTTGCCTGGCTTGTCGGGGCACCCAGCCGGCTTTTATGCCGGAGAACTCGTACTCTTGCTCACCGGGTGCTATGGAGAGTGTGGAGAAAATGGTGCAAGGAGGATATGGGGAGCAGCGGTGTGGTGCGGTTCTTGTCAGGCGTCTGGCCTTGTTTAAATAGCGAGCGGGCGAGAGCAGCCAGCCGCCGACATTGTGTTCTAAAATGCCAGCTGGCTTGCGGAAGGACGTGTTGCCGGCACACGCGTGGATTCAATGGAGGTAGGCGGGGCAGTTTGAAGCCAGTTGCATGTGGCGAGGAGGCGTGTTCAGCCTGGCCTGCAGCAAGTGGGGCCCTCTTGGCTGGCGCGCCGATTCAATGCCTGCGCTATGAGAGGTTGCGTCCGTGTCAGAGCAAACACACCCTCCAGTCCTTTTTTGTTTTGGTATACCAAATCTCATTTTCCATTCACATTTTACAAGTAAAATTCGTGGACAAACTTTGACCCAAAATACGATGGGGACTAGTAAACCAGGACGGAGGTAGTAGTTTGTTTTATCAAAGAAGGGTTTCCCCCTTCCAATTTTCATTACTGAAAACCAACATCTAAACCATAGTATTTTCCCTAGAACTACCAGGTTCAACATCTCACAACGTAAACCCGTACAACCATACACCAAGGAGGTAGTAGTAGTTATGAATTCTATTTTCGCTCCACACCATTCGTTCTAAAAACTACTTAAGTACTTATAACGTTCCCATGAAAATCGGAACTCTTACCCTGCTAAAAAAATGATATTTTAAACATGGCTACTCGATCTGTGGCAACTAGCGAGCCACCAACTCCAGGTCGTTCACCTGTGGTCCCGACCATCAGCTCCTACGGATCAAATTATCACGCGAGCTGACTATTCCAACAAAGGTGCGGCCCACCACGTACCCGGTACCCGCGCATGCAGCAATCGTGCACCTAGGGTTTTAGGGTTTATTTGTTAATGGTGCCTTTACATAACTCTCATGCGTGGGAGATAGCGAGAGACCGACTGCGTGCGTGCGCCTCTTCTCTTTGTATATGTACTCCACCGTTTGTCTGGTGTCCAAAAAATTATACAGTAGTAATAACTACTAGCAATGTGCCAATGCGTTGCCACACAATCAAAGTAGATTAATACATATTCACCGATTTGATAGAAAAAAGAGTCTAGTTTTGTAATACGTGTATCACAAAAAATATCTTATGTTTCACTCAAAATATATTTCTTTGGCGGTTTTGATGAGATAAGGATGTAATGTTGTTGGTTTCAAGATTCGAGAAGTGGTATATCTCTAATTTCTATTCTTACTAGCAAGATTCCCATGCGTTGCACGAACATCAAGATATTGTGCGAGAAAAGGATGGACGAGGGAAGTCCTTATCTGCAAATGTGGAGAGGAGTGCGGGTAAATTGCCACTGTTTCCTTCCTATCCATTAGATATAGATCGGACGACCTATATTGCAGGATGGTAGGCACACCATCATCACCGACTATGCTTTTTATAAGAGTTCGAGATAAAAAATAGAGTTGGTGATGACGGTGTGCCTGCCATCCTGCTATATAGGTTGTCCGATTTATATCTGACGGATAGGAAGGAAACTATGGCAATTTTGCAAAAAGATACCCACACCCCTCTCCACATTTGCAAATAAGGCCTTCCCTCGTTCATCCTTTTCTCCCACAAGATAAACTACTCATACAAATACATCTTGATGTTCCGTGCAATGCATGGGCATCTTGCTAGTTGTTGCAAAAAGCCCATGTGTGTGTGTGTTCTGTGTGTGAAAGAGAGGGAGAGAGGAGGAGGGCGGATTGCATGTGTGAAAAAGACACAACGAGTGTGTGTGCGAGAGGTATCAGCTTAAAATGAGGCGATAGTGTGTGTGCACGATCGAGAGGGCATGTCTCAAGAAGGGACGAAAAATCTACATAGATACAAGGAGCGCGAGAGAGACATGTACGCGATAGTGGAAGCACGAGTGTTCGGGTGTATAAACCTATCTGGAGGCTAGTCGATAAATGATGTGAGATACGAGTCGGGGGTGCGAAAGTGAGAGTTTTGTGTGTTTGTGAGAGAGACGATACTTGGGAAGGGGAGTGGAAGCTGGAGCTGTGTGAGAGAGAGCGGGGGGGGGGAGTTTGTGTGTTCGGTAAACAAATGACTAATGTCAGTTTATAACTGGGATGGAGACGGAAAGGAGACCGCAACAAATGTTGTGTCTGCAGGAGAGAGTAATTTTAGTGGTATGAGTCATATCTAGAGACATATATGGTGTGTGAGAGAATCCCATAGAGAGAAAGACAAAGTGAAAGACGAGTGAGACTGTGTGTGTGGCGGTGAAAAAGAAAGCTTAGGTACCTAGCGATACCAGAGAACGGTAGAGACGTGAGAGATAATGAAAATTGTGTAATGTATAATGATAGGGAGAGTGTGATACTTCTCAAGGGAGACGTCGAGAGACCATGTTTGCAAATATAGGAGAAACATGAAGTGAGCGTGCGGGTGAGCTGGAGAAAAGAGAATGATAGCTACATGAAGGAGCATGCCAGAGATATGGGCGTGAAAGGAGTCAACATAAAAGGGATTCAAATATTTGAATTCGAGATGATGATACATGTAATTCATACTTGAACCAAAATTGATCTATCAAACATGCATACTCATATGAATTCACGCGCATCTATGTTATTTAATATGTAGATATTACTGATCCATATATTTTAGTAGAACATAATTTGGTTTAATTTTTTTTGAATTCAACCTTATGATTTTGAGATCATTGTATTTGTAAATCATATTCTATACATATAAAGGAGCATAATTCTTTGTTGTGCTTTTGAAAGTATATATAAAAAATGATGTATATAGAATTTTATTTGAATCACAAATGGATCATGGCCGAACACAATAGAATACAAACTGGATTCGAATTGAGCTGGCACGATAAACGTGCACTCTTGCTCTGCAAAAATTTGAACGTAGCAGGGAAAGTCGCAGTAACTGCCCGAAACCAAAATCCACGAGATGGAAATTACTGCCTATCCCTGACACGCAAAGCCTATCGGCTCGATTTCTATAGGTTTCGATAGGGGTAGGTTTGCAATTTCACTCAAACGTGACATAACTGCCTCTCCCCCGGATTCATACACGGTGGGTGCCAAAACACAGTGTCTCCTCGGCCAAAATCGACTCCCTCCCTGATTAATACACGGTGGGCACCAAAAAGAAACTCTTGTTGGCAAATATTTGGAGTATGCGAGATTACCGTCCTATCCCCAACCGACTAATATTGCTGTGATGTAGGAAATTTTAAACGGGGGCTAAGTTTGTAAATTTCCTCGCATTTGGGACAAGCGCGGCCTGAAGACATGGTTCCCCCTTCCTCTCTCCCTCCATTCCCCATTCGTACTCCGTGGATGCCAAAACAGCCTCTCCACCCCAGCCTCCTCCGTCCGCCACCCCATCCACCGCCGTCCTCGTCCACCATGCCGGAGCTAATACCCCGATGCCGTCATCCATTCCAAGAGATCAACCTCTCTCATCCGCGGCTTCGGACCGGGATCCTTGCATCCCGTCCTCTCGCTTCATCCCCGCCGTCATCCACCTTGCCGGCGCCGCTCCTACGATCATCTCGTCCATCATGCCCCGCCGCCATCGTCTACCCTCCAAGATCTGCTTCCACGCTGCTGACAGCCATTGCTACCGCAGCAACGTCAAATTCTCAGCAGATGCATACACGGCGCCGCACCAGAGGTGGTACTCTTTCGTATCTGCTCAACTTATTTATCGCAGCAAGAAAATAGATCGCCACTGCTTTACTCTGATTTCGTGTCCATCACTTACTTGCTAGTAGAAAGCAAACATTGGTTGTGAAGTTGCCTTTGTCCGGTTTGCACCTTCAGATCCGCCATGGCACGTTGAACACTATACTCACAATGCTTATGGTTTTCCGCTTTTATATTCCAGACTAGTTAAATGACAGTAGACTAAATTTCAAAATTGAGTCAGTCGATTTTTTAGAGCTCGCCGGAGTTCGCCGGTGCGAATGTAGGGGATCATGTGGGGACGGTGGTTGTGGGGGGCGGTGGTGGGGCCTCGCCGAACGAAGAAAACTCGACGCGGGTGGGGTTGGGGGTGGGGGTGGGGTGGCAGAGGAACACATGCCGTGGGGGCTGTTCAGGGGAGGGCGGGGGGTCGGGGTCGGTGGTTCGGCCGGCAGCCCGTGCGGTGTTCTGTATGGGAAGAATTAGAGACGAGAAACAAGAAGGGTTAGGAGACATAGGATCTTCATCCAACCGCCTGAAATGGTCGACTGACCCAAATGACAGAAGTCACGCGACTTGCATGTAGACATGCCTTTATATTCAGTACCATCATCATACCTACTTAGCACTGCTCCTGAATCCATCAAGCTAAACAACGTGCCACTCATAATTCCAAACTTTTTGCTCAAATACGAATCGTATATGATGCTGATATTACTAAAATAGATAACGTTTAATTGGTCAGCTAATGTTCCTACTTTACTTTCGAAAAGCACGTGCACCACATATAGACAGACAGCAGGGAGTTGCACTCTTAATGCTCTCTGGTTCATCATGTGTGGGCACTGTGCAACGAACATTTTATTATCCAAAATCTGCTTGATCTTCTTTAGCATGTTCCTCTTCCGTTCTTCTTAATAAGTACTCTCTCCTTTCCTAAATACAAGTCTTTGTATAGATTCCACCATGGACTACATATGGAGTAAAACGAGTGAATCTACACTCTAAAATGTATCTCTATACATCTGTATGTGTTCCATAGTGGAAATCTCTACAAAGACTTATATTTTGGAACGGAGGGAGTATGATAGTAGTACAGTTTGTTCCTTGTAGTGAAGATGAGCAGGGACATTTGCAGTGTAGAGGTCTATCCGGTCGATTGTGATGGACACTTTGAACTCTTCGGGCCTCTTTGATTCGTAGGATTTTGTAAACATAGTAATAAGATTTTTAGTGGCCTGCCCACTTGAATCCTATAAGATTAGCAAGGAAATGCGGGGAGCTGTGTCGCCTTTGAGAGTTACACTAATATTAACAGTACCGCACCTTTAGTTGAAGAGAGCTGGTATCTGAAGGCTTTCTAGCCGTACCGGCAATACTAGCACATATATTCCAGCAAGTTCCACTTTGCTGATTTTACTCCTGATGCTTACGGTTTTCCCGTTATATCTACACTATGATATGTGTAGCTGCTATGTGTCGCACTAGCAACAGTCCACTCTTGAAGCTAAACAACACACCAATCATAAGTCCAAAGCTTACTTCTTCAAATACTAATTGTGATATGATACTGATATTAGTTAACAGACACACATTTAATTGGTCAGCTAATGCTCCCACTTTATTTTCCAAATGCATGTGGCCACATATAGAGAGACAGCATGGAATTGCATTTCTTTGGGCGCTGTGATTCATCATGAGTGGGCAACCAACACTGTATGCAATGCAGCAAAACCTCAAGAATATGCTTCCTCTTCTGTTCTTTAACATGTTCCTCTTTTGTTATTCTGTATTTAGTACGTACAGTATGTTCCTTGTCCAGAAGGGGAGCAGGGACATCTGTAGTCAACAACTGATAGAGATGGCGTGTAATCGATATGCTTTCAATTAGTAGCAGCAATACAACAACGTATTTTCCAGCCAGTTCCACTTTCCCAATTTATATATCGTGGTTATGGTGTACCCCATTTATGTACACTACGATCTGCCAAGTTGTTGTGTGCTCTTGTTATCAGGGTTTCGCAATAAACTCTCTATACCGTATTTAGTACGTATAGTATGTTCCTTGTCCAGAAGGGGAGCAGGGATATCTGCAGTCAACAACTAATAGAGCCGGTGTGTAATCAATAGGCTTTCAATTAATAGCGGCAATACAACACCGTATTTTCCAGCCAGTTCCACTTTCCCGATTTATATATCGTGGTTATGGTGTACCCCATTTATGTACACTATGATCTGCCTAGTTGATGTGTGCTCTTGTTATCAGGGTTTCGCAATAAACTCTCTATACAGTATATTATGAACCTATAATCTGCAAACTATCCTTACTTCTGGAACCTATTTTTGTGTGTACTTGTGCCAGATTATACTAATGCACACACCATATTACAGCACACATGAGCTCTCTCATCAGAATCCAGTGATAGCACACAAGGGTTTACAGGGGCGCCCCTATATTAGAATATTCTTGGTATTACAAAGATAATCTCACTACTATTTATGTCTTCATGGTTCTCAGATATTATATGGAATTACAGTGAATATCAGAATCCGCGGATTGATACGACACCAACGTATCTATAATTTTTTATTGTTCCATGCTATTATGCTATCAATCTTGGATGTTTTATATGCATTTATATGCTATTTTATAAGCCCACGGAGCATCGGAGACGGGCTAGAAGAGTCCCAAGGCACCCACGAGGGTGGGTGTCGGTGTCAAAACCGGCGGATCTCGGGTAGGGGGTCCTGAACTGTGCGTCTAAGGCGGATGGTAACAGGAGGCGGTGGACACGATGTTTACCCAGGTTCGGGCAATCTCGATGGAGGTAATACCCTAATTCCTGCTTGGTTGATCTTGATGATATAGTATTACAAGAGTTGATCTACCACGAGATCGTAGAGGCTAAACCCTAGAAGCTAGCCTATGGTATGATTGTTGTTGTCCTACGCACTAAACCCTCCGGTTTATATAGACACCAGAGGGTGCTAGGGTTACACAGAGTCGGTTACAAGGGAGGAGATCTACATATCCGTATTGCGAAGCTTGCCTTCCACGCCAAGGAGAGTCCCATCCAAACACGGGACGAAGTCTTCAATCTTGTATCTTCATAGTCCAACAGTCCGGCCAAAGGATATTGTCCGGCTTTCCGGAGACCCCCTAATCCAGGACTTCCTCAGTAGCCCCTGAACCAGGCTTCAATGACGATGTGTCCGGCGCGCAGATTTTTCTTCGGCATTGCAAGCCGGGTTCTTCCTCCGAATACTCCATAGAAGATTTTGAACACAAGGACAGAGTCCGGCTCTGCAAAACAAGTTCAACATACCACCGCAGGGAGAATAATATTTCCACAAATCTAATCTGCTGACGACCTTTCATAACATGACATCACACCACGGCCTGATCATTACTCGAACCGTTTTTCTCAATCAGCCTACCACCGCACGTTTCGCGAGGCGATTTTATTGGCACGTCTTGTCGAAGCAGAGATCGTGTCCCCCTCATTACGGGATTCTCATCAATACGGACGTGGGTAACCCAATCGTGCCCGTTGGTATGACTCCTCGTTTTTAGGCAAGTCCCAAACGGCCACGAGGAGGACGCTTGATATTCACCCTCTTTATAAAGAGGCCAAGGCCCGTCCTTTTTTCCTCTCGTACTCAATCGAATCCTCCCCCCTACTCGAGTTCCAACACCCAAGGCTCAGGTCAGGCGCTTCAGACCTTTAACCATGTCCGGATCCAACCTTCAAGGTCGGTGGATGCCTTCCTCTGTCACAAAGGAAGACATCAAGAAGCTAAGAAAGGCCAGGTATTTGACCGGCGAAGTCTCGCACAGGTTGCCTGCCCGAGGGCAGGTCATTCCCACTCCCGAACCCGGCGAGAGCGTTGTATTCATCTCTCACTTCCTCCGAGGGCTAGGCCTCGCTCTAGATACCTTTGTTAGAGGGCTCATGTTCTATTATTGGCTGGATTTCCATGACCTGGCCCCGGATTCCATCCTTCACATCTCGTCATTCATCGTCCTGTGTGAGGCCTTCCTCCGCATTACCCCACACTTCGGCCTGTGGCTCAAAACTTCCAATGTGAAGCCGAAGATGATTGAGGGGCGACACGTAGAGTGCGGAGGTGCCATAATAAGCAAATGCGCCGATGTTCCATGGCCAAAGGGTTCCTTCCCGGAGGTGTCCAGTTTATGGAAACGGGAGTGGTTTTATATCACAGCTCCCTGGGGTACCAAGTGGGTAGCCGCCCCTGCCTTTCACTCGGGCCCCCCACCACAACTGACGTCATGGATCAACAAGGGCTAGACTGGGGGCCAGGAAATGATGTGCCAATATTGCAGAGTCGCATCCGAGATATCTAAGAGAGAGATGTCGGCCTGGTCACGGTAATGCAAGTCATGTTAGTTCGTCGGGTCCCTCCTTGCAAACGTCGACCCCTCCGTATGTGCGAGTTGAACCCGGAAGGACCGCGAGCTATTCAGCACTTCCTCGGCATGAAGCTCGAAGAGATGTACAAGTTGTTCTTCGGACCACAAATAAGGTGTCCGGATACCACCGAGGATGCGGGTCTGAGCTGCAATCGTCCAGATACCCAAGTAAGTAATCCTGTGGCCGAACACGTTGTCTTTTTATTTATCACAACATCATTCTGAAAAGTCACTCTTTGACCAGGACTGGGTAAAAAAGGCGAAGATGATCAGGTGTCCAACCCCGCTTCCCGAGGTCTCACCGGATCCTGTACTGGCCAGGATGCTCGAGCTTGCGCCTTATCAAGCGCCCTCAGGGGAAGATAAAGGGGGAAAAGAGGCTGAAAGCGGGCCTCGCTCACTATTCATCCAAACCGGGGGAGTGCCTCCGTGAAGGAGGATAACCGGGGAGAATAATCTGAAAGTTCCTCTCCCCAAGGAAGGAAGAGGACCACCTCTGAAGACCCGGAAACAATGGTTTCCAAACGGGGGAAGAAATCTTCGCCAGAGGGTCCTGCCTCGGAGGGTACCCTTGCCGCACAGTGCCCGCAAGGGGATCAGCCCTCTACCGAGCTGTAAGTAAACAAAAAGTACTTAATAGTAAAAATATCCAACTTTACTTCTGAAGACAATAAGCGAAGCATATATCTGGTAGTTCGGATCGTAGCCCTTCTCGACCGAGTTTGTCTTCGGGGGATCTTCTTCCGGAGATGATGGAGAGCGAAACACCTCCCCATGCCACCCTGCCTCATGAGGCAGGCGACCCTGAAGTGTCGTCGCGGAGGGTTTCTCCTGATCCGCCAAGGCCAGAGGGTAATCCTTCGGCCACCCGAAGTCCTCAGTATTCGGCTCCTAAAGAGAGCAATAGAAAGAGTCCGGAACCGTCCGGTGTGCGATCGGACGCACTGAAGGATCTTCTGGAGCAAGCGGCTATCTCAGAAGCGCATCGTACGCTAATGGGTACGGTGATTGAGAGAATTTCATCCGCCGAAAGCGGGTTGCATGAAGCTTTTATGAGTCTGCTGAAAGGCTTTGAGGTACGTGAAATAGTGTATGTTTTTTATGGTACCGCACACGTTAGGTGTGCCCTATGCAGATAGTAGCCCCTAAGACTCTGGTTGCTGTCGAGAACGGCGACAAACAGAGGATCACAGTCCCAGGTAATAATCAGGCCGCCTTCATATGCAGGTGGCGGAAGGTCCGGTGGCTAGCCGGACTGGTGAGTTTGCCGAGCTAAAGCGGCAACTTGATGTGGCGGATGCCGACATCGTTCTTGTGAATAAACGGCTCGACGAGGCACAGGGTTTGTTATTTCTCTGGTGATCAACACATAGTAAGAGGAGCATGATACTAGTATCTTTAATATGTTGTGACTGCAGATGGGGCTGCCGCCGTGGAGACCCTTCGGGCAGAACTTGCCCGAGCCAAGGAACAAGCCAGGAAAAGTGATGCGGCCGCTCTAAAGGCAGTCGAAGAGCTGAGAGCCGAATAGGCTGCGCATTGCCGAAGCAAGGATGAGATAGCCAAGATGGTTGTGGAATTGAAGGATGCCACCGACCGTTACGAGCTTCATGAAAATAAAAATCGAGCAAAGATGAAAGACCTGGAGAAGGCCACGGTGGCGGCCAAGGACGCCCACTCTACAATCAGAGTGATGAAGGAGGAGCTGCGTCAAGCCGGGGATATCGCGGCTGGGAAGCCCTTTATGCTGCGGATGAAGTTCGGAGATCCTAAGTATGCTCCTCTTGATCAACTATGGAGTTCTGCAGACGCATATGTGGATTTGGCAGCAAGTGCTGCTAATGCGGCTGAATACTTCAAAGATCAAAAGGATCGTGAAGTGGAAAAGTTGTTCTGGTCACAATTCAATGTTCCAGTGCGTCCGCTTCTGCTGAATGAGTGGATGGCCGAGTGGGCCGAGCTCCATAGGTTGTCCGGACTTGCCATGAGGTCTGTTGTGGATCATCTTTGGCCGGAAGGGCCAAGGTCGAACAATTATTTTTATTTAGTGCAACAGTTCCTTGGTGCTGTGCCACGCATCGACGCTATGAAGAGGTCGGCGTGCATAGAGGGTGCGCGGATGGCTCCCGCCCGTGTCAAAACATACTGGGCAGACATGGAGGCCACCGCTATTGCAACCCAGAGTTCGGCCGTGGGCCGAGTATCTGTCGAGCACTACTTTGAAGAAGTCCTTGAAGGCGCTCGTTCAATAGAGGCTTAGTGCTCGAAGAATGTTATGTTCTAATAACATGTATTCCCATTGTAAGAACAACATTTATCAAATTATAAAGGCTGCTTTATACTTTTGCCTGAAAGTATTACGATGCCTCATGTGCGGCCGTTTATGTATATAACCTGAAAGTTTGCAGTCGTCAGCTTCAGCCCCCACGCATATAATACGGGGGTGTTCACAAAAAACGCGTGTTCACACTTGATCCAACGTCTTGGTCCATTAAGGAGGCGATAGCGCAGCGAACGAGGCAATCGGACTATATTGCTTTAACACTTTCACTTAGCCATAGGAGTTTAACGGTAGGACTACTATACAGCCCCTGGTACTTCTGCGTTCGTCCGAATATGGGGCGCGTACATACCTGACCGGGAAACGGCCCTTCGTTAATGCGGAGTAATCCCGAAGATTCCGCTAAGTCATCGAGTGGTTGACCAGTCTCGCGCTTTATCATGACAGTCAGTTTTCCGCTTTCTCTACTGAGGTGCTCATCCGGATGAACTAGGGCACAATCACAGTAGTTCTCCTGGTGCCACCTTAGCCGATAGAGCGAAACGTAAGGTAGCAAAACACGGGAGCCGGGCAAACCCAACATTTGACCAAAGACATGATTCAGAGCTGATGCATAGAAGGCCAAACTCGCGACGCCGAACACTCCCTAAGGTATTCAGTCTTTATAACATATGCCGGGCTGAACAATGCCCTTGATAATAAACCCCGAGTGTCCAGGTACGTGCAATAGTCTGACGTGGCGAAATGCCAATAACGTCAGCATCCTTCTCGGTTGTATTGAGTATCCGGAGGATGTGAACAACAAGAGACAGTAAAAAAGGTTTACGCAGGGTCTTAATCTAAAAAGAAACCTTTGAGCGGGTCCTAGCTGCACGTCTGCGCCTGTGTCTCCGTAGTGCCGTATCCTGGACGGGTGTAGCATGTTTTTCATTTGTAAAAGAGAAGAACTTAGGTGAAAGTTGCCGTGCAAAAATTGGTTATTCTCAGTAAACCAGTAAAATTCAATATAAGTCAGGTTAAGCCGAGCTAGCCCTGTTTACACGCGGGAAGCCCCTGGTACCGTCTATGAGGGTATAACCATCAAACCAATCTTAGGCATATTTGGTTGGTGAGGCCGTCTAGTGTTCGTTTGTTAAAGCCGCCGCACGTTCTTCCGCGCGTAGAGAACGCTCAATATTTCCACTGACTGTGATCGTGCCATGTGGACCAGGCATCTTAAGCTTAAGAGAAGCGTAATGTGGTACCGCATTAAAACGAGCGAAAGCTGTTCTTCCGAGTAGTGCTTGATAGCCGCTTCGGAATGGAGCAATGTCGAAGTCTAACTTCTCACTTCGGTAGTTGTCGGGTGAACCGAATACAACCTCTAGTATTAGAGAGCCCGTGGAGCGGGCCTCTGGGCCTGGTATTCTCCCTTGAAGGTAGTATTACTTTGGCTGATTTTTGTCGGGTCTATCCCCATTTCGCGGACTGTGTCCTGATATATCAGATTAAGACTACTGCCGCAATCCATAAGGACTCGTGTGAGATGGTATCCGTTTATTATTGGGTCTAACACCAAGGCAGCCAATCCTTCATGCCAGATGCTTGTCGGGTGATCCCTGCAATCAAAAGTGCTCGGGCAGGCCAACCAGGGGGTGAACTTAGGGGTGACGGGCTCTACGGCGCGTGTGTCTCGGAGTGCATGTTTGTTTCTCCTCTTCGTCACGTGGATCATGTTTACTCCTTTAACCTCTGGTGGGAATTTTTCTGTCCCCCAGTGCTTTGCTGGCGAGGCTCGTCCTCGTCTTCACTTGGTGTCTCCCTCCCCTTGTGTTCGGCGTTTAGCTTACCGGCATTCTCTATGGGTGTGATTTGCAGATTTATCGGGGGTGCCATGAATCTGACATAGTTTGTCTAGAATCTTGTTTAGGCTGGACGGTCCATCTCTGCTGCCTTTGAAAGGCTTTTTCCGCTAACCTGGTCGAGAGCCCCTAAATCCGGCGTTTACCGCCATATTATCTGGGCTATCTTCTTTATTTCGACACTTGCTTTTACTGTGTCGTGGTTTTCCATTGCCATCCCTGACTTCGGATGTGGTTGGGTCGCTGGTGCTACTGCGGGCTAACCAGCTATCTTCGCCCGCGCAAAAGCGGGTCATGAGGCTTGTCGGGGTTGCCATTGTTCTCGGTTTTTCTTGGCCGAAGTGTCTGGTGAGCCATTCGTCTCGGACGCTGTGCTTGAAAGCTGCTAAGGCTTCGGTGTCCGGGCAGTCGACGATTTGGTTCTTCCTAGTGAGAAACCTGTTCCAAAGCTTTCGGGCTGACTCTCTGGGCTGTTGAATTATATGACTTAAATCGTCTGCATCCGGAGGTCGGACATAGGTCCCTTGAAAATTAGCCCGAAAAGCATCCTCGAGCTCCTCCCAACTTCCAATTGAGTTTTCGGGGAGGCTTTTCAGCCAGTGCCGAGCTGGTCCTTTAAGTTTGAGGGGCAAGTACTTGATGGCGTGGAGATCGTCTCCACGAGCCATATGGATATGGAGGATAAAGTCCTCAATCCAGACCCCAGGGTCTGTGGTCCCGTCGTACGCCTCTATGTTCACTGGTTTGAATCCTTCTGGAAATTCGTGGTCCAGCACCTCATCGGTGAAACATAGGGGGTGTGCGGCACCCCTGTATTTGGATGTATCATCGCGTTCGGATGGTTGTAGTATTTGGTTTTGATTTTGTGCCGGAGCGCGCTTCCTAGATCCATAGATGGATCTGGTCATACTGGATTTTTGGCGCAAGTCCTCACGTAGATCGTGTGTTGACTTATGTGCGGCCTTATTAGCCGCTCTATCGCGGCCACAAGGTGGTTGATCCGGCCAGTTGGCCGTTTTATTTTTCGGCTGTGTGGGCTCTAAGGCCTCCTCGTCGAATTCAGGTAATAGCTTGCGCTTTGCATAGCTCTTTGTGTGGTAACTTCCAGCATACTTTTCTTCGTTGTCGAGCACTTTGTTCCACCTGCTGTTGAGTGTATTTTGTGCGGCCTTAAGCCTTTGCTTCTGCTTCTTCAGACTCCTCGCTGTGGCAATAAGCCTTGTGCAGAGGTTCTCTTATTCCAAGTGCCTTTTCGGGATGATGTGTGCATCTTCGTCCAGACTGTTTTCCTCCCCAGAGGGGGTTGATGAGCTTTATCCTCGGCGTCGCCGTGTTCGGACATCGGATCCGTACTATGTTCGCCGCTTGCAGTTTCATCGTGCTCTGCCGCTGGGTCAATGTGGTCGTCGTTTCCTCTGGAGTCGATTGGAGTGTTATTTTCTCTTGCGCTGTTATCGCTGTTTTTGTCGAGGCAGGATTTGGAGCGGCGCCTACGCCGATGCTTTGCTTCCTTCTCGAGGGAGCTATTCTTCGCTGCATCCTGCCGTTCTTCGTCATTGTTTTCTTTGGGTGTATCCACCATGTATATGTCATGTGGTGAAGTGGCTGTCCAGCGCCCTGTGGGCACTGGTTCCTGTTCCTCTCCTGCATCGTCGTCCATGCCGTCGATGTCTTCGGAGTCGAAATCGAGCATGTCGGTTAAATCGTCAACAGAGGCTACTAAGTGGGTGGTGGGTGGGCAGCGAATTTCTTCGTCGTCCGAATCCCATTCTAGCCAGACATAGTTCGGCCAAGGTTCTCCCGACAAGGAGAGAGACCTTAATGAATTTAGCACGTCGCCGAAAGGCGAGTGCTGAAAGATATCCGCGGAGGTAAACTCCATGATCGGCGCCCAATCGGATTCGATAGGCACGGACGCAAGCGGCTCGGGGTCCGTGGCCGGAGATGAATCCAGTGGTTCGGCAACACGGCTCTCGTAAGGGGTGAAGTCAGTATCCGGCTCCATCGCCACTGAGAGTGCGGCCTCCATGGCGAGGTCTATCACCCCGTCCTAGGATGGCGCAATTTGCTCCGGTTTGAGGGCCGGAGCAGTTGCAGGTGTGATCTCCCGAACACTGTCCGACGGCAGAGCTAAATCATGCTCGTCGTGATCGTGTGGAGCACCTGACATGGGCTCGAATCCGTCGAAGATCAAGTCTCCGCGGATGTCGGCGGTGTAGTTCATGTTTCCAAACCTGACCTGATGGCCAGGGGCGTAGCTCTCGATCTGCTCCAGATGGCCAAGCGAGTTGGCCCGCAGTGCGAAGCCGCCGAATACGAAGATCTGTCCGGGGAGGAAAACCTCACCCTGGACCGCATCGTTACAGATGAACGGAGGAGCCATCAAGCCTTACAGTGACGGCACAGTGGAACTCTCAATGAAAGCACCAATGTCGGTGTCAAAACCGGCGGATCTCGGGTAGGGGGTCCCGAACTGTGCGTCTAAGGCGGATGGTAACAGGAGGCGGGGGACACGATTTTTACCCAAGTTCGGGCCCTCCCGATGGAGGTAATACCCTACTTCCTGCTTGATTGAACTTGATGATATGAGTATTACAAGAGTTGATCTACCACGAGATCGTAGAGGCTAAACCCTAGAAACTAGCCTATGGTATGATTGTTGTTGTCCTACGCTAAACCCTCCGGTTTATATAGACACCGGAGGGGGCTAGGGTTACACAGAGTCGGTTACAAGGGAGGAGATCTACATATCCGTATTGCGAAGCTTGCTTTCCACGCCAAGGAGAGTCCCATCCAGACACGGGACGAAGTCTTCAATCTTGTATCTTCATAGACCAACAGTCCGGCCAAAGGATATAGTCCGGCTGTCCGGAGACCACGTAATCCAGGACTCCCTCAGTGGGGGGCGTGCCCTACCCCCCTGGGCGCGCCCCTACCTCGTGGACGCCTTGGAAACCCCCTGACTTATTCCCGACGCCAAAACCTCTTATATATACATAAACCCTAGAACATAACCTAGATCGGGAGTTCCGCCGCCGCAAGCCTCTGTAGCCACCAAAAACCAATCGGGACCCTGTTCTGGCACCCTGCCGGACGGGGATCCCTCACCGGTGGCCATCTTCATCATCCTGGCGCTCTCCATGATGAAGAGGGACAAGTTCACCCGCGGGGCTTAGGGTATGTACTAGTAGCTATGTGTTTGATCTCTCTCTCTTTCGTGTTCTTGATTTGGCATGATCTTGATGTACCGCGAGCTTTGCTATTACAGTTGGATCTTATGATGTTTCTCCCCCTCTACTCTCTTGTAATGGATTGAGTTTTCCCTATGAAGTTATCTTATCGGATTGAATCTTTAAGGATTTGAGAACACTTGATGTATGTCTTGCATGTTCTTATCTGTGGTGACAATGGGATATTCACGTGACTTACTTGATGTATGTTTTGGTGATGAACTTGCGGGATCCGTAACATTGTGAACTTATGCATAGGGGTTGGCACACGTTTTCGTCTTGACTCTGCGGTAGAAACTTTGGGGCACTCTTTGAAGTACTTTGTGTTGGTTTGAATAGATGAATTTGAGATTGTGTGATGCATGTCGTATAATCATATCCGCGGATACTTGAGGTGACATTGGAGTATCTAGGTGACGTTAGGGTTTTGGTTGATATGTGTCTTAAGGTGTTATCCTAGTACGAACTCTTGAATAGATCTATCTGAAAGAATAACTTTGAGGTGGTTTCGTACCCTACAATAATCTCTTCGTTTGTTCTCCGCTATTAGTGACTTTGGAGTGACTCTTTGTTGCATGTCGAGGGATATTTATATGATCCAATTATGTTATTATTGTTGAGAGAACTTGCACTAGTGAAAGTATGAACCCTAGGCCTGGTTTCCTAGCATTGCAATACCGTTTACGCTCACTTTTATCATTTGTTACCTTGCTGTTTTTATATTTTCAGATTACAAAAACCTATATCTACCATCCATATTGCACTTGTATCACCATCTCTTCGCCGAACTAGTGCACCTATACAATTTCCCATTGTATTGGGTGTGTTGGGGACACAAGAGACTCTTTGTTATTTGGTTGCAGGGTTGTTTGAGAGAGACCATCTTCATACTACGCCTCCCACGGATTGATAAACCTTAGGTCATCCACTTCAGGGAAATTTGCTACTGTCCTACAAACCTCTGCACTTGGAGGCCCAACAACGTCTACAAGAAGAAGGTTGTGTAGTAGACATCAAGCTCATTTCCGCCGCCGTTGCCGGAGAGGTGAGTGCTTGAAGGTATATCTTTAAATCTTGCAATCAAATCTTTTTGTTTCTTGTTTTATCACTAGTTTAGTCTATAAAAGAAACCTACAAAAAAATGGAATTAAGGGTGCCTCATATGCTTCATCTTTTTAATGTCTTTCCTGAAAATGATGGGAAGGAAAATTTGTGCTCAAGTACTAGAACAAGAATTACATAGAATGTTTGGCATAAAATATGGAATGATGAGCATCATTGCAATGTTTTTAGTATGAATTCTTTGAATACCCATGATCCTAATGATATGCAAAGCCACAAGCTTGGAGATTCTATGTTTGATGAAGATGATATGTTTAGTCCCCCAAGTTGTGATGAGCAAATTTATTATGATGAAAGCATGCCTCCTATTTATGATGCTTATTGTGATGACACGTATGCTATAAAGAATAAAGATAACCATGAAACTTGTCATCATGATTTTAATTTTCAATTGGATTATGCTTCACATGATAGTTATTTTGTTAAGTTTGCTCCCACTACTATTGATGAGAATAAATTTGCTTATGTGGAGAGTAGTAAAATTTCTATGGAATTAGATCATGAAAAGAATGTGTTATTTGCTGGTTATATTGTTGAATTCATTCATGATGCTACTGAAAATTATTATGAGGGAGGAACATATGCTTGTAGGATTTGCAATAATATTAAGTTTCCTCTATATGTGCTTAAAGTTTTAAAGTTATGCTTGTTTTGCCTTCCTATGCTAGTTGATTATTGTTCCCATAAGTTGTATGCTCACAAAATCCCTATGCATAGGAAGTGGCTTAGACTTAAATGTGCTAGTCATATTCTTCATGATGCTCTCTTTATGTTCCAATTCTTATCTTTTATGTGAGCATCATTGAAATCATCATGCCTAGCTAGGGGCGTTAAACATTAGCGCTTGTTGGGAGGCAACCCAATTTTATTTCTGTTCCTTGCTATTTGCTCCGGTTTAGTAATAAATAATTCATCTAGCCTCCGTTTATATCTGTTTTTATACTTTTAATTAGTGTTTGTGCCAAGTAGAACCTTTGGGAAGACTTGGGTGAAGTCTTTGCGATCTTGCTGTAAAAAGCAGAAACTTTTGCGCTCACGAGATTAGCTGCCATTTTGTACTGGACAGTGATTTTAGGTTGATTCTTTTTGCATATGATTAATAGACAAATTCCTCAGGTACACCCATTTATTTCAGAATTTTTGGAGTTACAGAAGTATTAGAATGATACAGATTACTACAGACTGTTCTGTTTTTGACAGATTCTGTTTCCTATGTGTTGTTTGCTTATTTTGATGAATCTATGAGTAGTATCGGAGGGTATGAACCATAGAGAAGTTGGAATACAGTAGATATTACACAAGTATGAATTTATAATGAGTTCACAACATTACCTAAGTGGTGGTTTTATTTTCTTATACTAACGGAGCTCATAAGATTCTCTGTTGAGTTTTGTGTTGTGAAGTTTTCAAGTTCTGGGTAAAGATTCGATGGACTATGGAATAAGGAGTGGCAAGAGCCTAAGCTTGGGGATGCCCAAGGCACCCAAAGTAATATTCAAGGACAACCAAGAGCCTAAGCTTGGGGATGCCCCGGATGGCATCCCCTCTTTCATCTTTGTTCATCGGTAACTTTACTTGGAGCTATATTTTTATTCACCACATGATATGTGTTTTACTTGGAGCGTCAATTTATTTTGTTAGGGGTTTCTTTATGTTTTTCATCTTTATTTTCAATAAAAATGTCAAGGATAGCCTTTACCATGCTTATTTTGCAAGTATACATGTTGTCGTTTCAAAAAAGAAAGTTTATCGCTATTGCAAAAATTCCCTAGAAAAGCCAGAATATGATAAAATATTGAAACTTTTTGCATAATAAGCTTTGATAAAGTTTCTACAGTGTGGTAGAATTTCATAATGTATGAAGTTAGGGAAGTATGATGAATCTTGCATTCTTTACAGACTGTACTATTTTGGCAGATTGCTGTTATGTTTGCATTGTTTTGCATATGTTTGCTTGTTTAATGATTCTATTTGAGGATAGGAGTATTAAATATGCAGAGGCATTTATTATGAAATGTTGAATAATAATTTTAGTTATTTGTTACAGTAGAAAATGATAAGGTTCTTGCATTGGTTTATACTAACTTATTTCACGATTTCTTGTTGAGTTTGGTGTGGATGAAGCTTTCAAGATTTAGGAAACCGTGATATGAGAGGAGTTAAGGAGACACAAAATCTCAAGCTTGGGGATGACCAAGGCACCCCAAGATAATATTTCAAGAAGTCTCAAGCATCTATGTTTGGGGATGCCCCGGTAGGCATCCCACCTTTCTTCTTCAACAATTATCGGTTAGTATCGGTTGAGCCTAAGTTTTTGCTTCTTCACATGATGAGTGCTATCCTTGAAATGTCGTTTTATTTTGTTTTGCTTGCTGTTTGAATAATATCCTAAGATCTGAAATTCTTAAATGTTAGAGAGTCTTCACATAGTTACATAATTATTCGACTACTCATTGATCTTCACTTATATCTTTCGGAGTAGTTTGTCATTTGCTCTAGTGCTTCACTTATATCCTTTTAGAGCACGGCGGTGGTTTTATTTTGAAGAAATATATGAACTCTCATGCTTCACTTATATTATTTTGAGAGTCCTAAACAACATGGTAATTTGCTTGGGTTATAAACTAGTCCTAATATGATGGGTATCCAAGAGGGATATAATAAAAACTTTCATATAAAGTGCATTGAATACTATGAGAAGTTGGATTCCTTATGATTGTTTTGAGATATGAAGATGGTGATATTAGAGTCATGCTAATAGAGTAGTTGTGAATTTAAGAGATACTTGTGTTAAAGTTTGTGATTCCTGTAGCACGCACGAATGGTGAACCGTTATGTGATGAAGTTAGAGCATGATTTATTTATTGATTGTCTTCCTTATGAGTGTCGGTCGTGGATGAGCGATGGTCTTTTCCTACCAATCTATCCCCCTAGGAGCATGCGCGTAGTACTTTGTTTTGATAACTAATAGATTTTTGCAATAAGTATGTGAGTTCTTTATGACTAATGTTGAGTCCATGGATTATACGCACTCTCACCCTTCCACCATTGCTAGACTCTCTAATACCGCGCGCACCTTTCGCCGGTATCATACACCCACCATATACCTTCCTCAAAACAGCCACCATACCTACTTATTATGGCATTTCCATAGCCATTCTGAGATATATTGCCATGCAACTTTCCACCATTCCGTTTATTATGACTCGCTCCATCATTGTCATATTGCTTTTCATAATCATGTAGTTGACATCGTATTTGTGGCAAAGCCACCGTTCATGATTTTCATACATGTCACTCTTGATTCATTGCACATCCCGGTACACCGCCGGAGGCATTCACATAGAGTCATATTCTTGTTCTAAGTATTGAGTTGTAATTCTTGAGTTGTAAGTAAATAAAAGTGTGATGATCATCATTATTAGAGCATTGTCCCAGTAAGGAAAGGATGATGGAGATTATGATTCCCCCACAAGTCGGGATGAGACTCCGGACGAAAAATAAAAAAATAAAACAAAAAAAGAGGCCATAAAAAAAGAGAAGGCAAAAAAAAACAAAAAAAATAAAATAAAAATAGAGAAGGGACAATGCTACTATCCTTTTACCACACTTGTGCTTCAAAGTAGCACCATGATCTTCATGATAGAGAGTCTCCTATGTTGTCACTTTCATATACTAGTGGGAATCTTTCATTATAGAACTTGGCTTGTATATTCCAATGATGGGCTTCCTCAAAATGCCCTAGGTCTTCGTGAGCAAGCGAGTTGGATGCACACCCACTTAGTTTCTTTTGTTGAGCTTTCATACACTTATAGGTCTAGTGCATCTGTTGCATGGCAAACGCTACTCACTCACATTGATATCTATTGATGGGCATCTCCATAGCCCGTTGATATGCCTAGTTGATGTGAGACTATCTTCTCCACAACCACCATTCTATTCCACTTATAGTGCTATGTCCATTGCTCACGCTCATGTATTGCGTGGAGATTGAAAAAGTTTGAGAACATCAAAAGTATGAAACAATTGCTTGGCTTGTCATCGGGGTTGTGCATGATTCAAATTTTTTGTGTGATGACGATAGAGCATAGCCAGACTATATGATTTTGTAGGGATAGCTTGCTTTGGCCATGTTATTTTGAGAAGACACGATTGCCTTGTTAGTATGCCTGAAGTATTATTGTTTTCATGTCAATATTAAACTTTTGTTTTGAATCTTATGGATCTGAATAATCCTGCCACAATAAAGAAGATTACATTTATAAATATGTTAGGTAGCATTCCACATCAAAATTTTTGTTTTTATCATTTACCTACTCGAGCACGAGAAGGAATTAAGCTTGGGGGTGCTTGATACGTCTCCAACGTATTTATAATTTTTGATTGTTCCATGCTATTATGTTATCAATATTGGATGTTTTATATGCATTTATATGTTATTTGATATGATTTTTGGGACTAACCTATTAACCTAGAGCCCAGTGCCAGTTTCTGTTTTTTCCTTGTTTTTTGAGTTTTACAGAAAAGGAAAACCAAACAGAGTCCAATTGACCTGAAAATTGACGGAGATTATTTTTGGACCAGAAGAAGCCCACGGAGCATCGGAGACAGGCCAGAAGAGTCCTGAGGCACCCACGAGGGTAGGGGGCGCGCCCTACCCCCTGGGCGCCCCCCCTACCTCTTGGCCGCCCCGGAGACCCCCTTGACTTGTTCCCGACGCCAAAACCTCTTATATATACAGAAACCCCCAGAACATAACCTAGATCGGGAGTTCCGCCGCCGCAAGCCTCTGTAGCCACCAAAAACCAATCGGGACCCTGTTCCGGCACCCTGTCGGAGGGGGATCCCTCACCGGTGGCCATCTTCATCATCCCGGTGCTCTTCGTGACGAGGAGGGAGTAGTCACCCTCGGGGCTGAGGGTATGTACCAGTAGCTATGTGTTTGATCTCTCTCTCTCTCTCGTGTTCTTGATTTGGCACGATCTTGATGTACCGCGAGCTTTGCTATTATAGTTGGATCTTATGATGTTTCTCCCCCTCTACTCTTGTAATGGATTGAGTTTTCCCTTTGAAGTTATCTTATCGGATTGAGTCTTTAAGGATTTGAGAACACTTGATGTATGTCTTGCATGTACTTATCTGTGGTGACAATGGGATATTCACATGATCTACTTGATGTATGTTTTGGTGATCAACTTGCGGGTTCCGTAACATTGTGAACTTATGCATAGGGGCTGGCACACGTTTTCGTCTTGACTCTCCGATAGAAACTTTAGGGCACTCTTTGAAGTACTTTGTGTTGGTTTGAATAGATGAATCTGAGATTGCGTGATGCATATCGTATAATCATACCCACGGATACTTGAGGTCACATTGGAGTATCTAGGTGACATTAGGGTTTTGGTTGATATGTGTCTTAAGGTGTTATTCTAGTACGTACTCTTGAGTAGATCGATCCGAAAGAATAACTTTGAGGTGGTTTCGTACCCTACAATAATCTCTTTGTTTGTTCTCCGCTATTAGTGACTTTGGAGTGACTCTTTGTTGCATGTTGAGGGATATTTATATGATCCAATTATGTTATTATTGTTGAGAGAACTTGCACTAGTGAAAGTATGAACCCTAGGCCTTGTTTCCTAGCATTGCAATACCATTTATGCTCACTTTTATCATTAGTTACCTTGCTGTTTTTATATTTTCAGATTACAAAAACCTATATCTACCATCCATATTGCACTTGTATCACCATCTCTTCACCGAAATAGTGCACCTATACAATTTACCATTGTATTGGGTGTGTTGGGGACACAAGAGACTCTTTGTTATTTGGTTGCAAGGTTGTTTGAGAGAGACCATCTTCATCCTACGCCTCCCACGGATTGATAAACCTTAGGTCATCCACTTGAGGGAAATTTGCTACTGTCCTACAAACCTCTGCACTTGGAGGCCCAACAACGTCTACAAGAAGAAGGTTGTGTAGTAGACATCACGCATCAGAAGAATATTGTGGAACACTGGAACGACTTACAAAATTGGCACCAAGGCATTGAGGGCCATTCTAGATGCAATGAGACTCATACGCTCCCCACCTATAGATTCTTGTTCAGAATATGATACTAATGACTATTCTAACCTTGAGGAGTCAAAGGCAGATGGCCTGTCCTGTTCATCCATCTAGGTGCCTGTTTAATTTGGCAAGGTTTTATTGATTGCGCTTGTCTTGCATATGTTGTCTTGCATTTCTTCTACTTTGTTGCACCGCCATCTGCTTAGTTCACTCGTCATATATGTCAAGAGGACATGCCCATCCATTATCAATACATATTCCATCTATCATCATACCATATTTTTCACTCAAATGTTGTTCTTATGCATTAGACATCAAAAAGGAAGAGGGTGATTGCCGAACCTGAAGGAGCACCAGCAAAGTCCTTGAAAATGTGGTGGTGCCGGAGAAATCAGACAGCACCCCACTTATATTGGCTGTACAACCAGTGACACAAAATGTAGGACCGACTCCAGCAGACTGTACCCATACTTCACTGGCCACACCACTAGCCCCACCACACAGGACCTGCACTCCAGCAATAGGTATGCCGATTTCAGTTGCCATAGCACCAGCCGTACCACCGAAAAATCTCACTCCAGCAAAAAGTACAGCAAGTCCACCGGCCGAAGACCTATCCCAACTGCAGAGACGGCCAATTCCTGCAGATTGGAACCCCACTCCAGTTATTCCTAGTTTTAAAGACAATGCTTTCAATGTTGTTAGGGACTACATGCATATATTCCCATCATGGGAAGATTATAGTGAAGACAAACAACATTTTCACATCTTCCTGTCCCACTTACGTGTAAGTGCTATTATTCATGGTGATTATTTTCTTGTTCTCTGCTGATTGAACGCATCAATGATTTACATTACATTGTTGTAAGTAGGCGAGAGTCAATCTGGATAGTCATGATGAGCAAAGCTTGCTTGCGCTTTTCAAGGAAGCATTGCAGCGGTATCAGAGTTACCTGAGGAAATCACACTTTCGTGGCAAGTATATAAACAAAGTTCTGGTGAAGTCTCGTGTGCTAAATTTACAAGACATTGAATGGAAAAACCTTGTTAGGCACTGTTCTCGTTCCCAGGACGAGGTACTGTCTATGATATTACATGACATTTTGAACTTCTACTTTTTCGCATGTGCCTTACGGATCTTTTTTGCAGGAAATCAGCTTGAAGAAGAATTCCGGTTTGAAAAGAACGACAGGATATCGCAAATATGCAGCCCACTGCTTTGCTCTTGTTAGTACCTGTTGTCCTATATCACTGTACTTGCATTCATACCTGGTTCATTATGTTTCAGCAATATGCATGATAGCTTGCTTATCAATTGTTCGCTCCAAATTATCTGATCTGTATGAATGGTTACATTAGTGGAGAATATATCAAATGCCAATGAATTTTTTTAGCTCTGCATTGTTCTTGTAAGTACCTGCTGTCCTTTATCAGTGTACTTATATTGACAGGTAGTTGTTCATGTACCATCACTCTGCGTCTTTTTTTCCTTTGCCCTCCATTTTCTATGCATCAGATCTATATTTACTCTTACCATAAGGTTGGATAACACCGATGGTCCTGAAGAAGTTTAGCTCTGCATTGCTCTTGGCTGTACCTTTTGCCTATATCGTTGTACTTACACTTATAGCTACTAGGTCATGTAGCATCACTCTTCATCTTATCTTAAATATTCTCCATTCTTTCTTATATTATCACATCTATATTTACTCTTAACAAAATGTAGAATGAAGGCAATGCTTATGAAGAATATTCGGTGGTAAACTTCTTGAATTGCCCCCCCCCATTAGCATGGACAAGGGCTTTATAGAGCCTGTCTTCACCAATAATGTAAGTTTGTCCTTCTCAAGCCTTCAAACTTTGTTGTGTATATTTGGTTAGGCATGACTGCAACAGCTGTTTATTTTTGGTGTTTGCATCAAATTGTATGTTTAAAATTTATTATGTAGTTCATAAACAAAAGTTTGTCCTTCTCAATTTAAGTTTTCCGTTGTACAACCAAGTTCCTTCTTCATACCATGTGAATTAAACTATACAGAGCAAGTGATCTTCTTTTGCACTGCATGTATGCTTCTGTTCATGATCCGTAATCCAGTGGTGTGGTGAACGTACCCACTCCAGCACATTGTCATATTCTGCAATGTCTTAACTATGAACAATGTCATATCATTCTACTATTATTTAAACCATCTCTTTATTTGCCAATCTGAAATGGGATAAATTTACAGCACACTAACCGTTGATAGTTATGAGTTCTTGATTTGTAATCCAGTGGTGTCATGAAGCTGCCAACTCCTTGACAATGTCATTTCCTGCCATGTCTTAACCTGAACAATACCATATTGTGTTAATGCTTTTTTAAACTGTGTCACTTTATTCGTCAGTAAGAAATGTGATGAATTGTCAGCACTGATACTTATATGTGCAAAACCTGTCATCTATCTACTTATTTATCTTTCAGAGTGAGGAGGATATAAGTGTCAAACAAGCGCCATCTCATCAACTTGCTCAGCTGCTTGCGCTACAGCTCCCGAGCAGGGCTAACCTTTCTTGAACTCTATTGAAGTGCTGTCGGTTTTGTATATTATGTCGGTGTGTTCTTTGCACTGGTGGCGATCTTTGATGCCCAGTGTATGTAATCTGCTGTCTGCTTCTGCTTTATTATCATACTGGCGAACTTTGATGCCCAGTGGATGTAATATGATGTAATTTCTTTATTGTATAGTCTAGGTTTTTCTTATTCACGATGCTGCAGTTATTTTACTGTATATATATCCTGTCTTCGCAGTAAACCGGCCAAACCGTAAAATTACGGTACATAATCGGGCTATCATGCTAATCACTACATAAACAGTCCGTTAACAGGCCTAAATGTAAACTGTCCCACTAGTAGATTTGGGCCTCTAATAGGCCGAGTAAACCACCGGCCCTATTTTCGCAAGAAAACTCAATGGGCTTTTAGGAGGCTGAAAAGTGGGTTGGGCCTCAAACGTGCCGAACAACTCACGGGCCGGCAGCAGGCCGAAATAGACCCCGGCCCATGATTGTGCCAATCACATCACGGGCCGTTAACGGGCCAAAATTGTCTCGGTCCTTGTTTGGCCCAATCAGATTATCGGTTGTGAGCAGGCCGGACGCAAACCGGGCCGTAGTTAGGCCTAACTATATGACGGGCTTTTAACAGGCCGAAATGTTAAACAGGCCTTTAACAGGCCGCAACTAATATCAGGCCGAATTACTAAATGGGCCTTTAGCAAGTGGGCCCAAAAGCATAGAGTCCAGTTGATGGGCCGAATCTGATATGGGTCATAATTTACCCCAAAGCCTCTTAAAGGGCCGGATCTAATCTGGGCCGTAATTTGGCCCAGAACGTGTTAGGCTTTTATCGGGCCGGATCTCATATGGGCCTTTATTGGGCCTAGAACGTGGCAGGCTGTTTCTGGACCAGATCAAATATGGGCCGGCATTTGGCACAAAACATGGCAGCATGTTAATGGGCTGGCCCATTAGTGTCCTCAAAATCTTGTGGGCCTTTAGCTGGGCCGGCCCATTATGGTCTGCAAAATCTTGGGGGCCTTTAGCTGGGCCGGCCCATTATGGTCTGCAAAATCTTGTGAGCCTTTAGCTGGGCCGGCCCATTATGGCCTGCTAAATCTTATGGGCCTTTAGTTAGGCCGGCCCACTTAATCTTTATGGGCCACTTTTGGGCCGGTCCACGTGCCAACGTATCATAGGCGCATCTCGCCTGTTGGATGAGTGACACCTGCGCCAACGCGGAGCTGACACATGGTTCCGTCAGCCAATGAGAATTTTACATGTGGAAAATCGGCATTGATTGTGGCTGTTAGCGGGTTATCGGATCCAAAACCGGACCCGATTGCTTAACGGCGTCCCGTTACGGTGGATGCCACGTGTTGGTCACCCTTGACGAAAGCACTTCTATGACGCGCGATTTATCGTCATGGAAGTGGACACTTCCATGATGATAATTTTGGTAATGTCATGGAACACTTCTACGACAGCACAGTTATGACTATCTTGATTCTGTCTTAAATTTGTCATGGATGTACATGCATGACAGAAAACGTGACCTACTGTAACAAACACATATCATCACGGAAGTGTATTTTTTTGTAGTGAGTTGGCAAGGAAAGATTTTAAGGACCAATGTAATAATAACGCGCTCATTTTTATTTTGAGCAATAACTCGCTGATTTGTTAATTTGTATATATAAAATGTGTCGCAACTATTTATTTTTTATATTAATTTCTCCTTATAACCTTACATTATATATAGAATGAGCCCAGCTAATCCGTGTATTTCAAGAAAGTGCAAATGGGCTGGGATTTCTTAGAAAATATATATGGGCCGCATTGATGCGAAATTATTTGTTCACCCAGCCCAGCAAATGGATTGTACATTCTAGAAAACATGGGTTAAATATATGCCACATTTTTGCAGGTCGAAGCGTACGCAGGGCGTTGTCAACTTGGTCAACAAATGATTGTGACAGCCGCAACCATTGGATTTATATCCAACGGCAAGCATGCACCTTCAATCTCTCGTCTTCTTCCTTCAGCATCGCCGGGACCACCTGGTCTAGCCTCTGGCGGCTAGCGGCTCTGCTTAGCCCGCATCGCTGTGAAGCGCTACCCCACCGCCGGCCAGGCTATCCCTCCACCCCTCCACACCTCCTGTTATTCTCCACTGACTGCAGCCCCACGCCGCACCAGAACCAGTTATAACCCTTGTACTCCTCTGAATCTGCGACTCCACTACCGCGTCTTCCCATCTCCGGGTCGTTCCCGTCCAGGGCCTCGCCGTCGTCCACCGCCTCGCTGTGCTCGGCGCGGCGTGGTCAACAAACGAGAGTCATCAGAAGAGGACTGTACGTGGAGAGCCTGACGGCCGGGAACCAAGAGGTCCATGGTCGCACGCAAGGAAAGTTCCTCCTTATTAAGGTGGAAAAAAATGTTTCCTCCCCCTGACAGCTAGGACCCACCAGCTGTATCTTCACACGGAAGGAAGTGCCTCCTTGTTATGCGAAAAAACTATTCCTCCCGTTGACAGCTGGGACCCGTCAGATTTGGTGGCTGACTTGTGGGCCTACTAAGCGGACGTGTACGCAGGGCTTTGTCAACTTAATCAACAAATGATTCTAGCAGCTGGACCATTGGATGTTAATCCAACAACCGTGCTCCTTCTTCAACGTCTGTTCTTGCTCCTGTCTCCCGTGTGCGGCAATGCTGCCGCACACCCGAACCAGTCAAGTTTCCCACTCCTCTCCATCTGCGACTCCACTGCCGCGTCTTCCCCATCTGCGACTCCACCGGCCTTGGTGCGCTCGGCACGGTGTGGTCAATGTGGTCAACAACCGAGAGTCATCGGAAGATGACTGCAGGTGAGAGACTGACAGTGGGGACGCACCACACCCATGGATGCATGCATGCAACTGCATCCTTTTTACCCTGAAAAATAATGTTTCCCCCCCCCCCCGACTGTTGGGACCCACCATCTACATCTTCGCACACAAGGAAGTGCATCCTTATTACGCCAAAAAGAATGAATACTACCACTGACAGCTCGGACCCACCTGCTATATCTTCGCACGCAAGGAAGTGCCTCCTTATTACGCACAAAAAAATGAATACTCCCCGTGCTAGCTGGGCCCACCATAGTTGGAGGCTGACCTGCGGGCCTACTAAGTTGACGGGGACGGAGGGCTTTGTCAAATTAGTCAATATGAATGATTCTAGCTCCAGTGACCGTACGATGTCCATCCAACGGCCGTAGTGCTTCTTCAACCTTTGGTCTTGTTACTCCAGCCGCCCAAACAAGCGTCGGCCGTGCCGCCTGCTCCTGCCTCCTGTGTCCGGCTGTGCTGCCACCGCTGGCCATGCCATCCCTCTATACTCACCCACACCTCCTGTTATTCTCCGGCGATGGCGGCCTCACACCACAGCCGAAGAATTCAACCCACGTACTCCCCTCCGCGTGGGCATCCACTGTCGTGTCTTCCCCGGCTCCGCGTCGTCCCCTTCCTAGGCCTCGCCGTCGTCCACCGCCCTGATGCTATCGGTGCGGCGTGGTCAACATGGTCAAGGAACAACTTCCATCGGAAGAGTACTGTACATGGAGAGGCTGACAGCTGGGTCCATGACAGCAGCAAGGAAGTGCCTCCTTATTACGCGGAAAATAAAGATTTCTCCACCTAACAGCAGGGACCCATCGGACGGGCCATCGTATTTTGCAAAAAAACGTTTCCCCCCTGACTGCTGTGACCCACCAGCTACATCTTCACACGCAAGAAAGTGCCTGACAGTCGGGACCCACCTGTTCGAAGTGTCAGGACCCCGATCCTAAGCCACATCGATCTAGCATGTAAGACACCATATCGATTTGCGGCCTCACACACGGTATTCCCATGGGTGCCACCTTACCTGGCCCGGGACCGTTTGCGCCTTTTGGCTCACGTATATGATAGTGTCACTAGCATCCATATGACAGAGAACCCAGGCCGACATGACTAGTCGTGAACCCAAAGTGGCACTAACTTACGGGGACAAGCATACATGAACCAGCATCAAACGTGTCGGTCATCGGCGTGTGAATCCGGGCTGTAGCAACTGGGCTAACAGGACTCCGGGAACCCGGGCTGTAGCAAGCTAGCAGGACTGCGGAAGACACCGCGTGACATTTCCCCGAAGGGACAGACATAGGAACGAAATGGATCACATGTCGGCCAGTCTAAGTGTTCCGGAGCAGTAGTAACTGGGCTAGCAGGACTCCGGTAAACCGGGCTGTAGCAGACTACCATGGCTCAGTGGAAGCACTAGACTACATTTCCCCATAAGAGAGGCTACCAAGGATAAACAACTAGGTTGTCGGATCGCACACATACCAAGCATTTCAATCATACACACAATATGCTCGATATGTGTAAATACAACATGGCATCACAACAAAACTCTACGACTCAAAGTATTTATTCATTAGGCTCCGAAGAGCCAGATATTACAAACATGGGTCTCATGACCCAACATACAGAGCATACAAGCAACAAGCACATGCAGAAGCTTAACTTGTCTGAGTACAGACAACTACAAATGAAAAAGGCTAAGAAGCCTGACTATCCACAAGACCCTCCCAAGGGTACAAGATCGTAGCTGAGGTAACAAGCTAAACGTCGAAGTCCACGCGAAACTACTAGCGAGACTGAAGTCTCTCTGCAAAACATAAAATAAGCAAACGTGAGTACAAATGTACCCAGCAAGACGTACATCAGAACTATGTACATATGCATCGGTATCAACAAAGGGGTGGTGGAGTTTAACTGTAGCAAGCCAGCTTTGACTCAGTGGCTAACCTGAACTACGACTGCAAGTAACTTTTTGAGGTGGCGCACACGAGTCCACATATTCACCATATCAATACACCACTATGGATCCGCTCCCGTCCCCCTACGAGAACGCCATCCATAGCACTCATGCTTATCTTGCGTATTTTAGAGTATCCACTTTCACTTGTCTATGAACTGTACAGGCAAACCAGAAGTCCTTTACCGTGGACACGGCTATTCGAATAGATGATGTTAATCCTGCAGGGGTGTACTTCTTCACACACGCTCTCGCCACTTACCACCATGTACACGTTGTGTATCTCGGCAACCTTCAAGCGGAAGCCTAGCGAGGGAGTCGGCCATGACCTAACTAACCACACAAGTCTCTAGTCCAGGTTTATCGCCTATTCGGGTTACATCCGCAAGGAGATCCGGCCGGGGTGTCGCTCACGGCCCCAAATGATGTGAGCAGTGTTCCCAAGCCCACCATCCGGGTGCCACTTGGTACACCGTGCCACTGTGCCTAGTCTGTCCCAAGCCCACCTATACCGGGTGCCACTTGGTAGACTACTAACACTACCTACAAACACCAGAAACTAGTTGCAACTCCTGGACAGAGATCAGGTTGATTAATAAGTCGAGAGGGGCACTTAAGCATTCCAATGCGTGGTAGTAACTGTTCATGGATCACAAACACAGAACTCAGTTCCTGAGGATGGCTGCAATGAGACAACCCACCATGTACTCCTACATGGCCTCTCACCGCTACCTTTACCAAATCGTGTTCACACACTTAGCTCTCAACAATAGGACATGTTCACCACATTCCAATTCATCCCCGATGAATCAGACCTGACACAACTCTAAGCGGTAGCAGGCATGACAAACAAGCATGAATGAGTAGGCACATCAGGGCTCAAACAACTCCTACTCATGCTAGTGGGTCTCATCTATTTACTGTGGCAATGACATGTCATGCAGAGGAAAAGGGGTTCAACTACCGCAGCATGTAACAGTTGAATCGATGTTGTCCTAATGCAGTAAAAGAGAGCAGGAGCGAGAGAGTGGGATTGTATTGGAATGAACAAGGGGGTTTTGCTTGCCTGGCACTTCTGAAGATATTATAGCTCTTCATCGGTGTCATCGAACTCATCGTCCGGATACGCCTACCGAGAGGGGACAAGCACCGGCAATAGAGAAGAACCCAATCAATGCAAATCCGACAATATGATGCATGATCATGACATGGCAATATGCTATGATTTGTATTAAAGCATCTAGCAACAATTTAAATGAAGTCCATATGAACCAAGGGTTCATATGCAAACTCCATAAGGGGTATTTAAAATGCCATTATCATGTTTTCACTTATACAGGGGGTATAAGTTGGTTGAACATGCATGAAAGTAGCATGAATGGATAGATTGGATTTTTCTGATAATTTTTCATATATAAAACTTTTCCATTGGAGTTATAGATTATTTTCTATGAAATTCTGAAGTTTTAGCTATTTTCTGGAATTTCCTGGATTATGTTAAATCCAGAAAATCCTTAACTGCGTCAGCATGACACCTGAGTGATGTCAGCAGTCAACAGGGGCCGGTCCAGGTCAAACCTGACCTGCGGGACCCATTGGTCAGTGACCATGGTGGTTAGTTATGGTTAAATTAGCCCTAACTAAAACTGTTAGCGGACGGGGCCCGCATGTCAGTGGAGATGGGGTTAACTCAGGGGTGACAAACACTAATTAAGCCAACGCCACGTCGGCGCGACTGGGGTTAGGCCGCCGGCGACCATGAAACGCGGCGGCGACCGGTTGGGAGGCCATGGGGCGACCAGCCGAGGGCACTGGGAAGCGGCTCTGGCTCGTGCGCGTCTAGGGGGCTCATGGGAGGCCGTGGGGTGGCCGTATACGAGCAGGTGGCGGACTCGAGCGGCGGCAGCAGCGCGGATGTGACGGCGACGCGGCTATAGGGCGCGGGGAAGCGAGATGAGTGACTTAGCGGCGCCCTGGAAGCTCCAAGAGCTCGGGTTTGAGCTCTGCTTCGACCTGCACGGGCACCAGCGGCGAGGCAACGCGGCATGGTGATGGAGATCTCCGGCAGGCGAGGAGGCTAGCTAGAGGGCGGCAACAACGCGGAAAACAGAGGGGAAATGAATGAAGTCTCACATCGCGTCGGAAGGGAGGGTCAGTGGGCTCGGGGACATCCATGACGACGTGAATCGATGACCGGCAGCAGTGAGTACCGAGGTTGAAGAAGATGCTGATTCGGGCGATGCAGCGCGGTTGGGGTTGCGTCCGTTGGCGGGGACGAAGAGGACGTCGCCGTGCTTCTCTTTTGACACGGCGAAAGGCGAGGCGTGCACGGTGGCGGCGTCAGCGATCGGCGGCGCTCTCGGGTGTGTTCGCGCGGCTGCGGGAGAGAGAGCCGGAGCGGTGGGGAGAGGCCAGAGAGGCGGGGGGAGTGGGCGAGGGGGTGCTGGGCGTCTCCGGGCGCGGAGTCCCAAAGGGGAGGCCGCCAGCACGAAGCAGGAGGTGGAAACCTCATGTGCGTGCGTGGGCGACACGGCGTCGTCCTCCTGGCAGGAGCTAGGAGATGACTGGCAGAAGGCCAGGTGGGCTGGGCTGCACAGCTGGGCCGGCTACAGTAGCAGGCCGCGCAGGTAGGCTGAGGTAAGTTCTGATCTGTTTTACTTTTCTTCTGTTTTCTATTTATTTATTCATTTTGCCACTGATTCAAATTCAAAAGAAAATCCAAACAGTGCCAATAAACCTTTGAATATTTTTATGTTGCTAACTGGATTTTTCCTGATGATTGTGGAGGCACGCGGCGGGTATCGTTATTTTTTGACCTTCACAGATGATTTGAGCAGATATGGGTATATCTACTTGATGAAACACAAGTCTGAAACATTTGGAAAGTTCAAAGAATTTCAGAGTGAAGTGGGGAATCATTGTAACAAGAAAAATAAAGTTTCTACGATCAGATCGCAGGAGGCGAATATTTGAGTTACGGGTTTGTCCTTCATTTGAAACAACGTGGAATAGTTTCACAACTCACGCCTCCTGGAACACCATAGTGTAATGGTGTGTCCGAACGTCGTAACCGTACTTTATTAGATATGGTGCGATCTATGATGTCTTTTACCGATTTACCACTATCATTTTGGGGTTAGGCATTAGAGAGAGCTGTATTCACATTCAATAGGTCACCGTCTAAATGCATTGAGACGACACCATATGAACTACGGTTTGGCAAGAAACCTAAGCTGCCATTTCTTAAAGTTTGGGGTTGCGACACTTATGTCAAAAGGCTACAGCCTGATAAGATCGAACCCAAATTGGAGAAGTGCGTCTTCATAGGATACCCTAAGGAAACAATTGGGTACACCTTCTACCACAGATCCGAAGGAAAGATCTTTGTTGCCGGGAAGTGAACCTTTCTAGAGAAGGAGTTTCTCTCGAAAGAAGTGAGTGGGAGGAAAGTAAAACTTGATGAGGTAATTGTACCTTCTCTTGAATTGGAAAGTAACTCATCAGATAAATCTGTTCTCGTGATGCCTAGACCAACTAGAGAGGAAGCTAATGATGATGATGATCATGAAACTTCAGATCAAGTTACTACTGGACCTCATAGGTCGAACAGAGCATGTTCCACACCAGAGTGGCACGGTACTCCTGTTCTGGAAGTCATGTTACTAGACCATGACAAACCTACAAACTATGTGTTGACACCAGCTTTTTGCATGGCACAAAACCCTATCAAGATGACATCGGATGGGAAAGGTTACAACTGCAAAGTTCTTCATCACGTCGAAACAGTCGATTTTAATATAAAAGTTGCCCCAATCTGAGTTTGTATGCAAAAGTTACAGTCATCCGAATACAGCCCTATCACGAGCCAAAAGTGGTGCGCCCCACCACACACCATGTGTGATGGGTAGCGTGAATAATAGCCTGTTTTGCACGAGCAACTGGACCCTCAAGCTTACCTCTGATCAAAAAACATTCAACATGAAAGTTGTTCGTCTCGTCGAAGCAGTCAAGATTGCTTTTGGGCTCGTTTCTATCTGAGGTCGTTTACCACCTCAAAAATAACCCGCAAGGTCCAGCTAGTTTAAACTGAACAGTTTTGGAAAGTTCAGATAAAACCAATCCGAGTTTGACTAGGGTTTTGGACGTGAATCCAAGCCTTTTCCTTCATGGGAAGTCCAGCCGCCTCTTATATACTTAAGGGGTGACGGCCGATTGAACAACAAGACACAATCAAACAAACATATCTACTACTTTTTCGTGTTCATCTATCCCTCAGCCTTGTATCTTTCTTCTCGTTCTTCGTTCGTTCTTCTCCCTCGCAGCGCGGCGAACCTCGAGGCCCTATGGGCGATCAGGTCGACCTAGGGCAGCCCATAGCAGCCGCGCGTCCAGACGGGGTCCCTCCCGGGCGTGTGGTGTTTCGGGTCTTCAAAAGCGCCCGCCGGATTGCTTGTGTACCGCGTTTCCGGTCGGGTCTCCTTCGACGTGAGTTGCGGTGCATCACCCCTGGCGTCGAGGGTACACGGTGATGTGTTCGTGTGCGAACACACTTTTTGGCGACTCCGCTGGGGAACAAACATCGAGAATCATCATCAACCATGTCTAATCTCCCCAAGCCCTCAGAAGTTGACGCCGATAACATCATTAAGCCCGATCTTGATGAACTATCGGATGAACATCGCCAAGCCTACGAAGCGCACAAGAAATAGCGTGAAGAGGCTATTGAGGCGCTCAAGAAGAAGCGTGAGGAGGAGGATTTGGAAGAGTTTCTTTCATGTTTCAAGAAGGTCCGTCAAGGCAACATCACTCCGGTTGGAAACGTCAATCTTCCTCCCCTCATCGACGAACAAGATGTAATCATTGTGAGTAAAGTTTTTTCTCCACAGCAAGTGGTTGTGATTGAAAGTCTTGTTAGTAGGGGTAATGTGATGGCATACAATTCTTTTGTGGCTAGTGCTAATGCTCAGAAAAATATGCCTCCATCATCTAGTGGTACCGTTCGTATATCTGAAAACCCTACTCCAATTTTACCTATTTCATCGGCACCACCTATGCAACCACAATATAATATGCCGTTGAATTTTTACCCTACTCAAACCAACCAGCTTGTGGCTGCACCTACATACCCTAATCCTATTATGAGTGTGCCCAATTTGGCGTCTACACCGAATCACTTTGTCACACCGCCCATAGGCGCAAGCATGTTTGGTCTTCCACCAAATTATGGTTCGACGCCCATCCCAGAAGTTGCACCAATAGCTACTAGTCAGGTTGCTCCTATGTCATTACCACAAACATCTTCATCTACCTCAGATCCAATTTTAGCTAAATTAAGGGAGGATTTGCATAAGATGTTTCTAGAAACTTTCGGAAACGAGCCGAAAGTAAAGAGTCGTGTGTACCAAAAGCCTTATCCTGAACACTTCAATGCAGTTTGTTACCCTCAAGGTTATAAGGTTCCTGATTTTGTTAAATTTAGGGGTGAGGGTACAAAAACAACTTGGGAGCATGTGAGTCAGTATCTAGCACAGTTGGGTAAAGCAGGTTCCATAGAAGAGTTGAAAGTGCGTTTATTTCCCTTGTCTTTAACTGGTACCGCATTTTCATGGTTTGCTGCTTTACCACATGGCTCAATTCTCTTATGGTTAGAAAGGTTTGGCCCAAGAGAGTCGAAGTAAAGAGGTTCATAGGTCTACAACCGATCGTCCTAGAATGCATATGGTTGAACACAATGATGATAATTCGGACGATGAGGTTGATGTCTATACTACTGAATTTGATTGGTCCTCAAAGGCCAAACCCTATATGTGCAATGCTCTTAAGCCGATTCGCAAGAATCGTGATGACGAGATGAGGTTTACTTTTGATATATCAAAGTGTGATAAAATATTTGATGCTCTCTTGCAAGATACGATGATTAGAATATCACACATCATACCTCCGTTTGAGGAGCTGAAACGGCGTGCTTATTGCAAGTACCATAATTCATTTTCTCATGCTACTAACGATTGCAATGTTTTCCGATGACAAATACAATCGGCCATTAATGACGGATGATTGAATTTTTCTGAGATGCAAGTTGATAAACAACCTTTCCCGATAAACACAATGGACTTGGAGGGAAAGAAAATGTTGATTCGGCCTAGCATAGCCGAATCTGCTAATAAGGATAATGTTGTTATTGGTGAACCCAGGAAAGGCAAGGAGGGCGACAAAGTCTTGGGACGAGAGGTTGTGCTTGATAAGCAACCCGATGGCAAATTTATCAAGCCCAAGAATTCAGAAGTTGGCAAGTGGGAAAAGAGTGAAGCTAAGCGCAAGCGAATCAGGCCAACTTTTGATATGCTGCTATCCAAATATGCAAGTCAAGCGGCCGTTTCTATCTCTAATCGGCCATCACATTCAAAGCGTTCATGATTGCCTCTGGAGCAAGAGTTTTGACGCTATGCAAGGCCATATGGGTCATGGGCACCGACACCATGGATGTCACGACCCTGCTATGCGCCATATTACATGAGAGGCTTCAGTGGAGGATGGGGGCAGCCCCCAATGGCTCCTTATGCTTTTCATATGGGGCGGGCAACACTTAGAAGGCCTGATCACGAGAAGCTTCATTATCCCACACAAGGCCGTTTGAGCTATGGTGCTAATCGACCAACAAAAATTTCTCCAAGTAAGGCCAACAAAAAAGTGTGGCGTGTTAAGTCACCTAAGGCGGAAATTGCAGAATGTGACAAGCAAAAGGAGATCGAAAAGCCGGTTGTTGGTAATGTGGCTACTTCTAATGGTGATATTATTATTGTTCAGCAGGGTTCCATTGTTAATGATCATGAGGCGAGCACAAGCAAGACCAAACCAAGGGATCCCAAATATAGTCAACCTAAGTCGTGTCCTCCCGGTTTAACTAAGACCATGAAAAGGAGATTACAACGCATGAGGAACCACGAGAAGGTAGAGCATAAAGAGGAGAGGCAAAGGGACTAATTGTTCAGTGAAATTCGGCCCATGGCACTCACAAAACAAGTGTGGAGGCCTAAAGAAAAACAAAATACAGATGCGTCTACATTAGCTGCAGCAATACCTTCACCACCGAAAGAGGATGATGCAACCCCTATTACATCGTCCACACCACCTGAAACATCCCCTTCAGTTGAGGAAACTTTAAGCCCAATATACACATTGGGAGATGAAGATGAGATGGTGGATTATGAATCTACGCCGGTTCAGGAAGGTATGGATATTAATATGGTATATTACTTGCCTGCCGAGTGTCATGCTATAGGTGAAGAAGGGGAGGTAGCCCAGCTGGATTTTGGTCCTAAGAATGCTATCTTCAAGAAGCAAAAGAACCGGTGAAACACTTGAAGCCGTTGTACCTCAAAGGTCATATTAACGGATCACCGGTTGCTAGGATGCTCATTGATGGTGGTGCCGTGGTAAATCTTATGCCCTACTCGGTCTTCAAGAAGTTGGGTTAGATGATGATGCATTGATCAAGACCAATATGGTATTTAATGGATTTGAGGGTAAAGAAAAGACAGAGGCCAAAGGTGTGATGTGCATCAAACTCACCGTGAGAAGTAAAACTTTGGCCACCACATTCTTCATCGCCGAGGTGTTAGGTAACTATAATGTTATATTAGGCCGCGATTGGGTTCATGCTAACCAATGTGTGCCATCTACCATGCATCAATTCTTAATACAATGGGTCGATGATGAGGTAGAAGTCATTCACGCGGATAATTCGGCTTGTGTTGCTTTGGCCGATGCATCAGTGGATTGGAATCATCCCGATGTTACCTGCTTAACAGGGCGTGACCTCTCGGAGTTTGATTTCCTTAGTACTACAAGGAACGGGTTCATTCCCATCTCTTTAAAGCCGATTGGTGGTAATCGGTTACAAGGTATGATGTGAACAAGAAGTTAAAATCAATGGCTGATATAAAATTATCGCCCTAAGCATAAACATGGCCGATATAGAAAATTATCGTCCTAAGCGCATATAAATGGCCGATGGAGTGTTGACATCGTCCTTATACCAACATATTCCAAGTTTTTTTTCGGCGCGCAAGCTTTGCCGAAAAACAGAGGGGCATGTGTTGACACCAGATTTTTGCATGGCACAATACCCTATCAAGATGACATCGTACGGAAAACGTTACAATAGCAAAGTTCTTCGCCTCGTCGAAACGGTCTATTTTGATATAAAAATCGTCCCAATCCGAGTTCGTATGCAAAAGTTACAGTCATCCGAATACAACCCTATCACGAGCCCAAAGTGGCCCGCCCCACCAAACACCCTGTTTGATGGGTAGCGCGAATAATAGCCTGTTTTGTCCGAGCGATTTGACCCTCAAGATGGTCTATTATAAAAAAAATTCAATATGAAAGTTGTTCGTCTCGTCAAAACGGTCAAGATTGCTTTTGGGCTCGTTTCCATCTGAGGTCGTTTACCACCTCAAACATTACCCGCAAGGTCCAGTTAGTTTAAACCGAACAGTTTTGGAAAGTTCGGATAAAACCAATCCGAGTTTGACTAGGGTTTTGGACGTGAATCCAAGCCTTTTCCTTGCACGGGAAGTCCAGCCGCCTCTTATATACCTAAGGGTTGACGGCCGATTGAACAACAACACACAATCGAACAAACATATCTACTACTTTTTCGTGCTCATCTATCGCTCACCCTTGTATCTTTCTTCTCGTTCTTCGTTCATTCTTCTTCCTTGCAGGGCAGCGAACCTCGAGGCCCTAGGGGCGATCTGGTCGACCTAGGGAAGCCCATAGCCGCCGCGCGTCCAGACAGGGTCCCTCCCGGGCGTGTGAGGTTTCGGGTCTTCAAAAGCGCCCGCCGGATTGCCTGCGTACCGCGCATCCGACCGGGTCTCCTTCAACGTGAGCTGCGGTGCATCACCCCCGGCGTCGAGGGTACACGGTGACATGTTCATGTGCGAACACTATGAAGAAGCTATGATGAGCCCATATTCTGATAAATGGCTCGAGGCCATGAAATCTGAGATAGGATCCATGTATGAGAACAAAGTGTGGACTTTGGTGCACTTGCTCGATGATCAGCAAGCCATTGAGAATAAATGGATCTTCAAGAGGAAGACGAACGCAGATGGTAGTGTTACTATCTACAAAGCTCGACTTGTCGCAAAAAGGTTTTTGACAAGTTCATGGTGTTGGCAACGATGAGATTTTCTCACTCGTAGCGATGCTTAAGTCTGTCCGAATCATGTTACCAATTGCCGCATTTTACGAAAACTAGCAAATGGATGTCAACTGCATTCCTTAATGGATTTCATAAAGAATAGTTGTATATGATGCAACTAAAAGGTTTTGTCGATCCTAAAGGTGATAACAAAGTGTGCAAACTCCAGCGATCCATCTATGGACTGGTGCAAGCATATCAGAGTTGGAATATACACTTTGACAAGATGATCAAAGCATATGGTTTTATACAGACTTATGGTGAATCCTGTATTTACAAGAAAGTGAGTGGGAGCTTTGTAGCATTTATGATATTATATGTGGATGACTTATTGTTGATTGGAAATGATATATAATTTCTGGATAGCATAAGAGGATACTTGAATAAGAATTTTTCAATAAAATACCTCGGTGAAGCTACTTATATATTATGCACCAAGATCTGTAGGGATAGATCGAGACACTTAATAAGACTTTCACCAAGCACAGACCTTGACAAGATTTTGAAGAAGTTCAAAATGGATCAGTCAAAGAAATGGTTCTTGCCTGTGTTGTAATGTGTGAAGTTGAGCAAGACTCAAAGCCCGACCACGACAGAAGATAGAGAGAGAATGAAAGTCATTCCCTATGCCTCAGCCATAGGTTCTATAAAGTATGCCATGCTGTGTACTAGACCTATTGTATACCTTGCCATGAGTTTGGCAAGGAGTACAATAGTGATCTAGGAGTAGATCACTGAACAACGGTCAAAATTATCCTTAGAGAACTAAGGAAATATTTCTCAGTTATGGAGGTGATAAAGAGTTCATCGTAAAGAGTTACCTCGATGCAAGCTTTGACACCAATCTGGATGACTCTGAGTCTCGATCAGGATACATATTGAAAGTGGGAGCATTTAGCTAGAGTAGCTCTGTGCAGAACATTGTAGACATAGAAATTTGCAAAATACATACGGATCTGAATGTGGCAGACCCGTTGACTAAACCTCTCTCACAAGGAAAACATGATCACACCTTAGTACTCTTTGGGTGTTAATCACATGGTGATGTGAATAAGATTACTGACTCTAGTAAACCCTTTGGGTGTTGGTCAAATGCCGATGTGAACTATGGGTGTTAATCACATGGTGATGTGAACTATTGGTGTTAAATCACATGGCGATGTGAACTAGATTATTGACTCTAGTGCTAGTGGGAGACTGAAGGAAATATGCCCTAGAGGCAATAATAAAGTTGTTATTTTATATTTCCTTATATCATGACAAATGTTTATTATCCATGCTAGAATTGTATTAACTAGAAACTTGATACATGTATGGATACATAGACAAAATACAGTGTCCCTAGTAAGTCTCTACTAGACTAGCTCGTTAATCAAAGATGGTTAAGTTTCCTGACCATAGACATGTGTTGTCATTTGATGAATGGGATCACATCATTAGGAGAATGATGTGATGGACAAGACCCATCCGTTAGCTTAGCATAATGATCGTTAAGTTTTTTTCCTATTGCTTTCTTCATGACTTATCCATATTCCCTTGACTATGAGATTATGCACCTCCCGAATACCGGAGGAACACCTTCTGTGTTGTCAAACATCACAACGTAACTGGGTGATTATAAAGATGCTTTACAGGTGTCTCCGAAGGTGCTTGTTGGGTTGGCATAGATCGAGATTAGGATTTGTCACTCCGAGTATCGGAGAGGTATCTCTAGGCCCTCTCGGTAATGCACATCATGATAAGCCTCACAAGCAATGTGACTAATGAGTTAGTTGCAAGATGATGTATTGCGGAACGAGTAAAGAGACTTGCCTGTAACGAGATTTAACTAGGTATGAAGATACCGACGATTGAATCTCGAGCAAGTAACATACCGATGACAAAGGGAATAACGTATGTTGTGATTGCGGTTTGATCATTAAAGATCTTCGTAGAATATGTAGGAACCAATATGAGCATCCAGGTTCCGCTGTTGGTTATTGATCGGAGATGAGTCTCGGTCATGTCTACATAGTTCTCAAACCCGTAGGGTCCGCACGCTTAACGTTCGATGACGATTTGTATTATGAGTTATGTGTTTTGGTGACCGAAGATTGTTCGGAGTCCCGGATGAGATCACGGACATGATGAGGAGTCTAGAAATGGTCAAGAGGTAAAGATTTATATATTGGATGATAGTATTCAGACACCGGAATGGTTCCAGAGTGTTTCGGATATTTATCGGAGTACTGAGGGGTTACCGGAACCCCTCGGGGAAAGTAATGGGCCAACATGGGCCATAGTGGAGAGAGAGGGCAGCCCGCAAGGGGTGGCGCGCGCCCCCTGCATGGGCTGTCCGAATTGGACAAGGGGAGGTGGCATGGCCCCCCTTTCTTTCTCCCTCTCCCTCTCCTTCCCCCTTTCCCCCTCCGAAAGAAGGAAGGGGGCGACTAGGACTAGGAGTCCAAGTCGGTTTCCCCCCACTTGGTGCGCCCCTAGGGCCGGCCTCCTCCCCTCTCCTCCTTTATATACGGGGGCAGGGGGCACCCCAAAGCACATCAATTGTTCTCTTAGCCGTGTGCGGTGCCCCCCTCCACAGTTTACGCCTCCGTTCATTTTGTCGTAGTGCTTAGGTGTAGCCCTGCGTGGATCACATCACCATCACCGTCACCATGCCGTCGTGCTAACGAAACTCTCCCTCGACACTTTGATGGATCAAGAGTTCGAGGGACGTTGATACGTCCATTTTGCATCATGCTTTGATATTGATATTTATTGCATTATGGGCTGTTATTACACATTATGTCACAACACTTAGGCCTATTCTCTCTTATTTTAAGGTTTACAAGAAGAGGGAGAATGCCGGCAGCTGGAATTCTGGGCTGGAAAAGGAGCAAATATTACAGACCTATTCTGCACAACTTCAAAAGTCCTGAAACTCCACGAAAGTTATTTTTGGAATTAATAAAAAATACTGAGCGAAGAAAGTACCGGAGGGCACTAGTAGAAAAAGGGCCATTTGTCCCGGTTCATAAGGCCCATCTGTCCCGGTTGCTGAACCGGGACTAAAGGGTCATTACTAAAGCCCTAGTCCTTTAGTCCCAGTTCTTACACGAACCGAGATAGATGTGCCTCCACGTGGACGGTGCGGTGAGCCCAGGAAGGAGGGCCTTTGGTCCCGGTTGGTGGCACCAACCGGGACCAATAGGCATCCACGCGCCAGCTGCTGACAGGAGCTGAGGTTTTTGTTTTTTTCTGAAAGGGGGTGGTTTAGGGGGTAATTTAGGGTGTGTTAGCTAGCTAATAGAGAGAAGTGTCCTCTCTTATCTCCGTGCTTGGTTTACCAACGCTACTGCTATGCCTAAACATGGCTTAGATTATAGTGAAGGCAACATGTGGTGCATGTCGAAACAAATACTAATCCTAACTTGATCAAGTTTGGATTAGTACTACTTTCGACATGCACCACACATGCATGTTTCCTTCACTTCAATCCAATCCATGTTCATTTCAGTCACTGATATATAATAACTCTTCATGCTTGCATCATGCATCATCATAATAATAAGTCCTACTAATCATCATCATACAACTTTCTACTCGTTATTAATACCAAGTCATATGATCATCATCCTCATAGTCATCGAACCAACCCTACTTAATTGTTCTTAGCACATGATCATTGGTATTAGGTAGGACCTAAATACCCTCTTTAAGGTAAAATAGCATAAAACGATATAGACCCTGACTCTCCATTATGGAGAATAGAGATCATCATGTCTCCAGTTCTTCCGCTTCACTTCCTTTTGCTTCCAAGAACCTTCTTACGACTGTCCATACATTTTTTCCATTCTTTGATTTTCATGTCTCCACTTCTTTTATAAATCTGGTATGGACAGTTGAGATTCGTAGGATGACCTGGCTGTATGTTCAAAACATCAAGGCTACCATTCTGATACATCAAATGAGGCACACAAGCCATCGGGAATCTCTGTTGAAAAACATAGTAATAACTTCATAGTTAGCAATAACGTACTAGTTTTAGAAGTATGCAAAAGATGCACGGACGTCGTAATAGTAAAATATCTTACCAGGGCATCCCCATGGAAGTTACCGTAGTTCAACACGTGCACGTGGCACGTTTTGACCATAATGTCGAGGAGTTTGATTGTAGATATTGTAATTCTCAACATCAGTACAAAATTTGATCAGATGATTTTTCTCCTGATAAGTTAATTCGGAGCCTTCGGTGTAGTAGGTTATGTCTACCATCTTCTGCACATTCTTTGAAATGAAAATAAGCTGTCAATGCAAATAAGCTGTCAACTATTTTGAAACAAACAATATAAATTATCTAATAACTATGTTTGAGATACTCACATAGCGGTAGAATTGGAGGCGTATCAACAAGGACCCAAATGTCCATATTGTCTTGCTCGATTTCAGGATCACCAAGATCCATGGTGACAAGCATACCCTCATCAAAACCATACATCTTGCAAAGTGCTTCCCATTTTTGCAACCAAAATGGGTTATGCTCTCAGAATTGTACAACTTTAATTCAAAATCCACACCATGAGGGGTCCTTAGGTGAATTTTCTTTGTTTCAGAACTTTCATGGTCTTCAAAACCCATCCTCTCCAAGACATAGCGTCTTGCATGGCATGGGATAAGCTAGTTGAATTGTAAAAGATGAAAAGTACACGTTGAAATATTTGAAGTCGTGCTTAATTATGAAAAAATAACACTTGTCGTTGTTGCGTACCGTTTCAACATCGAAGCTCTCCTCCAGCATAATGCTGAGGCGCCGATCTTCGTCCAGGTGAGGCATGTCGCACAGACCTCGGTCATCGTGGCACCAGTCGCACTCCCCCGGGAGACTTTCGTCGTCCGAGTATGACATTTCCTATGTTCATAATTCAAATATTAAACTTGTACAATTAAATATATGTAGTAAAAAAACCTAAATTAGATCATTATTATCCATCACGGGTTGACTATCGGTCTGTCGAGTCTTTTCTTGAAAACAATATGATCTCACGTGGTGTACATATTCGACCGTCAGTGATGGTAGCTCCTCCTTTCATTCCCGAGTGCATTACACCAAGTTGTCTAGCACACGGGAATGAAGGACAAGCTACCCCCACGACAACAGTCGGGATTCTTCGGCCTCTCATATATATCTGGTGGAGACTCTCCATCACTGATTCCTCTCTGACATTTGTGACCGTCGGTGATGGTAGCTCCTCCTTTCGTTCCCGAGTGCATTACACCAAATAGTCTAGCACACGGGAACGAAGGAGAAGCTACCCCCACGACAACAGTCGGGATTCTTTGTCCTCTCATATATGGTGGAGACTCGACAGACTTAAAGTCAACCCGAAATATCGTTTAATTATCTTTCTAAAAAAGGACATATCGAGCGCCTGAAATTTGCCGGAACGGAAATATACATGTTGTTATCTACATCATATGAGCATTCAAACTTGATGGCCATTACATTTCAATGGTTGAAAATATGAGCAAAAACATTTCAAAATATCTTATAGGACTCATATTGACATGGAGATTTGGCTGGTCTCACCTCGAGGATGGAGGGGGTCGGTGACGGGGACGACAGCGGGGATGATGGAGGGGGCTCCAAGATTTCTGCAAAAACAAAAACCCTATAAGCTATGAACTAATCAAATGCATACGCCTTGCATAGTGCTCTCCAATTTTAGCATTCAAAGTAGGAGTAGTTTTCCAATTTGAGCATTCAATAAGCAAAACCAAATCGTAAAATAAAGTAGTATTAAAATTAGCATGCATTCAATTATAAGCAAAACTACATCATCTCTTGCGTCTGTACATCGTCGAATATTATCACTAATACACCACGAATACTATCATACATATAGCATCGCTAATACAGCTAGAACCGTAGCGCCTGACGGGTATCGGAGCGGGCGGTGGACACCCAAAGAGAAGGAACCATCACAGGATCACTCCAGTGAGATCCAAGAAGAACCTACTAGGTATTGTCGAACCTGCCCTCCAACGCAACCATGTAGCGGCGGACGTGCTCGTCCTCCTCGCTGACACGGTGATGTACCACCTCCGCGGTGTCCGGAAGCCTCGGCACCGTCACTGGCCCATGCGACCGCCACCAAACAAGGATCGGGTCAACGAGAGGCTGGCTCCTCACCAACCTTCGCCCCCCGGAAGGTAGCACCTCCCAATACCTGCCTGGCGGAGCCCAGTCCCGGACATGGCC